>NC_089862.1:37679924-37901565 GCF_036373705.1 Amia ocellicauda | reverse complement strand
CCTAACCCTAACCCTAACCCTAACCCTAACCCTAACCCTAACCCTAACCCTAACCCTAACCCTAACCCTAACCCTAACCCTAACCCTAACCCTAACCCTAACCCTAACCCTAACCCTAACCCTAACCCTAACCCTAACCCTAACCCTAACCCTAACCCTAACCCTAACCCTAACCCTAACCCTAACCCTAACCCTAACCCTAACCCTAACCCTAACCCTAACCCTAACCCTAACCCTAACCCTAACCCTAACCCTAACCCTAACCCTAACCCTAACCCTAACCCTAACCCTAACCCTAACCCTAACCCTAACCCTAACCCTAACCCTAACCCTAACCCTAACCCTAACCCTAACCCTAACCCTAACCCTAACCCTAACCCTAACCCTAACCCTAACCCTAACCCTAACCCTAACCCTAACCCTAACCCTAACCCTAACCCTAACCCTAACCCTAACCCTAACCCTAACCCTAACCCTAACCCTAACCCTAACCCTAACCCTAACCCTAACCCTAACCCTAACCCTAACCCTAACCCTAACCCTAACCCTAACCCTAACCCAACCCTAACCCTAACCCTAACCCTAACCCTAACCCTAACCCTAACCCTAACCCTAACCCTAACCCTAACCCTAACCCTAACCCTAACCCTAACCCTAACCCTAACCCTAACCCTAACCCTAACCCTAACCCTAACCCTAACCCTAACCCTAACCCTAACCCTAACCCTAACCCTAACCCTAACCCTAACCCTAACCCTAACCCTAACCCTAACCCTAACCCTAACCCTAACCCTAACCCTAACCCTAACCCTAACCCTAACCCTAACCCTAACCCTAACCCTAACCCTAACCCTAACCCTAACCCTAACCCTAACCCTAACCCTAACCCTAACCCTAACCCTAACCCTAACCCTAACCCTAACCCTAACCCTAACCCTAACCCTAACCCTAACCCTAACCCTAACCCTAACCCTAACCCTAACCCTAACCCTAACCCTAACCCTAACCCTAACCCTAACCCTAACCCTAACCCTAACCCTAACCCTAACCCTAACCCTAACCCTAACCCTAACCCTAACCCTAACCCTAACCCTAACCCTAACCCTAACCCTAACCCTAACCCTAACCCTAACCCTAACCCTAACCCTAACCCTAACCCTAACCCTAACCCTAACCCTAACCCTAACCCTAACCCTAACCCTAACCCTAACCCTAACCCTAACCCTAACCCTAACCCTAACCCTAACCCTAACCCTAACCCTAACCCTAACCCTAACCCTAACCCTAACCCTAACCCTAACCCTAACCCTAACCCTAACCCTAACCCTAACCCTAACCCTAACCCTAACCCTAACCCTAACCCTAACCCTAACCCTAACCCTAACCCTAACCCTAACCCTAACCCTAACCCTAACCCTAACCCTAACCCTAACCCTAACCCTAACCCTAACCCTAACCCTAACCCTAACCCTAACCCTAACCCTAACCCTAACCCTAACCCTAACCCTAACCCTAACCCTAACCCTAACCCTAACCCTAACCCTAACCCTAACCCTAACCCTAACCCTAACCCTAACCCTAACCCTAACCCTAACCCTAACCCTAACCCTAACCCTAACCCTAACCCTAACCCTAACCCTAACCCTAACCCTAACCCTAACCCTAACCCTAACCCTAACCCTAACCCTAACCCTAACCCTAACCCTAACCCTAACCCTAACCCTAACCCTAACCCTAACCCTAACCCTAACCCTAACCCTAACCCTAACCCTAACCCTAACCCTAACCCTAACCCTAACCCTAACCCTAACCCTAACCCTAACCCTAACCCTAACCCTAACCCTAACCCTAACCCTAACCCTAACCCTAACCCTAACCCTAACCCTAACCCTAACCCTAACCCTAACCCTAACCCTAACCCTAACCCTAACCCTAACCCTAACCCTAACCCTAACCCTAACCCTAACCCTAACCCTAACCCTAACCCTAACCCTAACCCTAACCCTAACCCTAACCCTAACCCTAACCCTAACCCTAACCCTAACCCTAACCCTAACCCTAACCCTAACCCTAACCCTAACCCTAACCCTAACCCTAACCCTAACCCTAACCCTAACCCTAACCCTAACCCTAACCCTAACCCTAACCCTAACCCTAACCCTAACCCTAACCCTAACCCTAACCCTAACCCTAACCCTAACCCTAACCCTAACCCTAACCCTAACCCTAACCCTAACCCTAACCCTAACCCTAACCCTAACCCTAACCCTAACCCTAACCCTAACCCTAACCCTAACCCTAACCCTAACCCTAACCCTAACCCTAACCCTAACCCTAACCCTAACCCTAACCCTAACCCTAACCCTAACCCTAACCCTAACCCTAACCCTAACCCTAACCCTAACCCTAACCCTAACCCTAACCCTAACCCTAACCCTAACCCTAACCCTAACCCTAACCCTAACCCTAACCCTAACCCTAACCCTAACCCTAACCCTAACCCTAACCCTAACCCTAACCCTAACCCTAACCCTAACCCTAACCCTAACCCTAACCCTAACCCTAACCCTAACCCTAACCCTAACCCTAACCCTAACCCTAACCCTAACCCTAACCCTAACCCTAACCCTAACCCTAACCCTAACCCTAACCCTAACCCTAACCCTAACCCTAACCCTAACCCTAACCCTAACCCTAACCCTAACCCTAACCCTAACCCTAACCCTAACCCTAACCCTAACCCTAACCCTAACCCTAACCCTAACCCTAACCCTAACCCTAACCCTAACCCTAACCCTAACCCTAACCCTAACCCTAACCCTAACCCTAACCCTAACCCTAACCCTAACCCTAACCCTAACCCTAACCCTAACCCTAACCCTAACCCTAACCCTAACCCTAACCCTAACCCTAACCCTAACCCTAACCCTAACCCTAACCCTAACCCTAACCCTAACCCTAACCCTAACCCTAACCCTAACCCTAACCCTAACCCTAACCCTAACCCTAACCCTAACCCTAACCCTAACCCTAACCCTAACCCTAACCCTAACCCTAACCCTAACCCTAACCCTAACCCTAACCCTAACCCTAACCCTAACCCTAACCCTAACCCTAACCCTAACCCTAACCCTAACCCTAACCCTAACCCTAACCCTAACCCTAACCCTAACCCTAACCCTAACCCTAACCCTAACCCTAACCCTAACCCTAACCCTAACCCTAACCCTAACCCTAACCCTAACCCTAACCCTAACCCTAACCCTAACCCTAACCCTAACCCTAACCCTAACCCTAACCCTAACCCTAACCCTAACCCTAACCCTAACCCTAACCCTAACCCTAACCCTAACCCTAACCCTAACCCTAACCCTAACCCTAACCCTAACCCTAACCCTAACCCTAACCCTAACCCTAACCCTAACCCTAACCCTAACCCTAACCCTAACCCTAACCCTAACCCTAACCCTAACCCTAACCCTAACCCTAACCCTAACCCTAACCCTAACCCTAACCCTAACCCTAACCCTAACCCTAACCCTAACCCTAACCCTAACCCTAACCCTAACCCTAACCCTAACCCTAACCCTAACCCTAACCCTAACCCTAACCCTAACCCTAACCCTAACCCTAACCCTAACCCTAACCCTAACCCTAACCCTAACCCTAACCCTAACCCTAACCCTAACCCTAACCCTAACCCTAACCCTAACCCTAACCCTAACCCTAACCCTAACCCTAACCCTAACCCTAACCCTAACCCTAACCCTAACCCTAACCCTAACCCTAACCCTAACCCTAACCCTAACCCTAACCCTAACCCTAACCCTAACCCTAACCCTAACCCTAACCCTAACCCTAACCCTAACCCTAACCCTAACCCTAACCCTAACCCTAACCCTAACCCTAACCCTAACCCTAACCCTAACCCTAACCCTAACCCTAACCCTAACCCTAACCCTAACCCTAACCCTAACCCTAACCCTAACCCTAACCCTAACCCTAACCCTAACCCTAACCCTAACCCTAACCCTAACCCTAACCCTAACCCTACCCCTAACCCTAACCCTAAATCATTTTATTATTTTAGTTCAATAGATAGACATTGTTCAGGTTAGATTTGTTATATTAGGCTTTGCAGTGCGGTCTGATGCCTGTGGCGCATGCAGCATTAGCCTGTTGTTTTATCAGTTGCTGTTTGTATACAAAGGGCTTACCCGCCATTTTGTGTGAGTGACCTAAAACTTTTACTTATCTCAATAGTAAACCTGGGAACAGATATATTAAGCTGTTATGTAGGAGATATTGTATGTTCTTTCTCTGTTACTGCTAGGTCTATTTTCCTATCTTTAGATGAGGTTTATAAATAGTGTGTGTGGATGTGTAAAGAATATGTAAAAATGAATGTGAGTGCAAAATAATTACATAGGGAAAGGTATAGAGATGAATTCAGTTGTGCTGATTAACTGAATAGGTGAAATACATTGAATGTAATATTGTGGTTATTTTGTGAGTATACAAAAGAAAGAAAGATAAAGAAAAAAAAAATACATTTGTGATGATGAATAAATTCTGGAGCAGGGCTATCTGCACACTACAATATTCGTCTCCAGTCTCTGATTATTTATACTGTTTTACAGGTATTATTATCAGTTACGTGGCCCTCTGGCTGGGGTCTGTTACACATGGCATGACATTTGTAGCCCATTACCCATGGTTCTCTGCACCTGCATTTAAGGTTTATAAATCATGCCTCCAAGCTTACTGCAATGTACAGACCTCTGACCTTTAGACAGCCTTTTTGTAATGCTGATGTGGCATTCCATATAAGCCTAGTTGGCTATCTTTCAACTCATAAGTTAACTCGACCCCTGTTCACCAACATGACCTGATCTCCAAATATGGGGGGAGCACTGCAGTGATTTATAGGAAGGGATTTTTATACAGACCTAAGCCAAAGTTTTTGGGTTCTGTAATTCACAAGGATTGAAATACAACTGTATATTTGTGGAGAAAAGATTTGAACACGAACCATCATTTCCTCTCAGCATTGGGAGCGTGCGTGTATTCCAACATTCCATTCTATAATAAGCGATGACCCGCAAGTTTGATTGGAATTTTAATGTTGTATTTCTTATTTCCTCTTTTAATTTAAAGTCAATGCATTCTTTATGTTGTTGTTGCATATGACAGTGGGATTCATTTGAAGTGTACATTTGTATTATTGCCCATATAAACTGAATCCTGGTTGTGGAATTTTCTTGCTTTTATTTAAAATCTGTTTTGTTTAGAACCAAAGCCAATAAGCGCAGTTGTATAACTGATACCCGTGGTTGCTGTGAGCAGTATGTAAAGATATTGGAAACAAAATATAGAAAGACAATATTCAGCAGAAGAGCAGAATTAGAGGTAGCAGGTGGCAGGATTCACACGTCCGTTTGATAGAATTGTGCATGACTCGGGAGATGGCGAGGCTTCATATGCAGGTGCAGGAAGTCCGTAGAGCCATTTGCTTAATTTGCAAAAAGTGGATTCTGTGGTTGATGGGATACGAAAAGAGATTTGGAAAGTGATTGACTTGACCTCATAATGTAAAGCTCTGGCAGATGATAGAGACAGAAGTAGAATGGGGGGCTCCATAGGCGTTGCCAGATATTTTATGGCATGTGACGTCACTTGTTTATTATTCCTACGTCATATCCAGACAGAAGTGTACACCCATGTCGCCCTAATCCCCCATGATGACCCACCCCACTCCTTCTAGCACGGAAGTGTAATCCCCCATGACCCCACCCTCTCTCCCTCCCTCCACAAATGCAGCTTAGTTCTGCAGGTCTTTGTTCTTGCCGGAGAGTGTGAATGTTCCAGGTACTGTGGGTTGTGACCACCCCCCCCCCCCACTTAGTTTTAAGTTAGAATAGTTCCATTGTTTCAGTAATAGTTATCTCTCTCTCTCTCTATCTATCTATCTTGTAATGAGTTCATTCTTTTTTTAGTTAAGCACCTTCTAGTAAAGGCCTGCTAACTGTCTTAAAAGTTCATAAGATTTAAACTTAATATATTGTTAATTTTCTTAGCAGTCCATTATCCTGGCTTACAAATGTTACAA
Source organism: Amia ocellicauda (assembly GCF_036373705.1). NCBI lineage: Eukaryota > Metazoa > Chordata > Actinopteri > Amiiformes > Amiidae > Amia > Amia ocellicauda. Next base: position 37,895,456 of record NC_089862.1, on the reverse strand, counting down.
TATACCACATTATTTTCTTACTTACTTCTTAATCTTTAAACCTCATTAAATTACTCTAGCAATCTAAGTAAAGTGTTTAGGTTGAATTTTTTTTTTAATTTATTTTAGCTCTCTCTCGCTCTCCCTCTCTCTCTCACAAAATGCATAACGTGAAGTCTGAGTTTAAAATGAATTCATGGGGAGTTGAGGTCTGTGTGATGTCCCTCAATGTGATGTGGCTCACAAGAAGGGGTGTTTTTTTATTTTTTTAGGTTTATGCTAATAGCCCCCAAAAGACAGATAGGGGTCTGACCGCTTGGTGAAATCAAAATAGTCTAATCCTTTTAACAGATATAATTTATCAAACGTGTATCAAAAGTCCAAATACCTCTTGTTTGATCTAAATGCTTTCTTTTGATACCAAACACGCCTGTGTCCCATCAATAACCTGTGCTGGACCAGGAAGTCATTTTAAAACATCCCGAGGCTTAGATAAAGCTGTTGTTGAAATAATGATTTTAAAATGCTAAACATCCTAGTCTCTGTCTTTAGACTTAAAAGCTAAAAAAGTTTCCCTAAAACAGTGAACAGAAATAAGTCTGGTGTATATAGTTTTATAGTCCTTTTCTTAAAGTTAGGGTTAATTGCTAGCTCGAATAAACTGTTGAAATAGCTAGAACTATAGAAGCTCGATCTAAGACTGTTTTATTTAAATTTTCTTTTTTCTTTTTACCAAAAGGTTTTTTACTAATGGCCGATACCGGGGCACCGGGCCAGGGTGGCGCCAGCTTACAGTTTATTTTAAATTTGCTGCTGAGAGAGCTGATTGGTTGTGGGGTGTGTTTAACAAGGTGACTGAAAGTCTGGGGGGCGTGTCCCAGAAAAATGCCCCCCACTGCAGATTCATAGGTATAAATATGTGGTTAGGGCACCGTCTTGATGCATCATCCGCACCTCCCGAGTGAAGTGAAGTGAAGACCTCTGCTACTGAAGAACTACAATGGCCGGAAACGGCATCACCGTCTTCTGATTCCTTTTTTTTGTTACGGCATGTATTATACTCATGTTTTATAAATAAGGCTATAACCTCTGTTTTAAGAACTGTAACCTTATTTTTCAGACAGTCAACAATCTTTAATACCCAACACGGAGGCAGTAATTTGGAATGGCTCTGTGATTAACGAAGGTAAGCTTTAATTGTTTGTATAGGAGCTCATGTCAGTGTGTGTGTGTGCGCATGCGTTGCTGTGCGTTGGTGTGTGTTGCTGTGTTTGTGCTTTGAGATAGCTGTGTGTGTGTATATATATATACACTCACCTAAAAGATCATTAGGAACACCTGTTCAATTTCTCATTAATGCAATTATCTAACCAACCAATCACATGGCAGTTGCTTCAATGCATTTAGGGGTGTGGTCCTGGTCAAGACAATCTCCTGAACTCCAAACTGAATGTTGTTGGTGCCAGACGGGCCGGTCTGAGTATTTCACAATCTGCTCAGTTACTGGGATTTTCACGCACAACCATTTCTAGGGTTTACAAAGAATGGTGTGAAAAGGGAAAAACATCCAGTATGCGACAGTCCTGTGGGCGAAAATGCCTTGTTGATGCTAGAGGTCAGAGGAGAATGGGCCAACTGATTCAAGCTGATAGAAGAGCAACTTTGACTGAAATAACCACTCGTTACAACTGAGGTATGCAGCAAAGCATTTGTGAAGCCACAACACGTACAACCTTGAGCCAGATGGGCTACAACAGCAGAAGACCCCACCGGGTACCACTCATCTCCACTACAAATAGGAAAAAGAGGCTACAATTTGCAGAAACTCACCAAAATTGGACAGTTGAAGACTGGAAAAATGTTGCCTGGAGTCAGAATTTGGCGTAAACAGAATGAGAACATGGATCCATCATGCCTTGTTACCACTGTGCAGGCTGGTGGTGGTGGTGTAATGGTGTGGGGGATGTTTTCTTGGCACACTTTAGGCCCCTTAGTGCCAATTGGGCATCGTTTAAATGCTACGGCCTACCTGAGCATTGTTTCTGACCATGTCCATCCCTTTATGACCACCATGTACCCATCCTCTGATGGCTACTTCCAGCAGGATAATGCACCATGTCACAAAGGTCGAATCATTTCAAATTGGTTTCTTGAACATGACAATGAGTTCACTGTACTAAACTGGCCCCCACAGTCACCAGATCTCAACCCAATAGAGCATCTTTGGGATGTGGTGGAACGGGAGCTTCGTGCCCTGGGTGTGCATCCCACAAATCTCCATCAACTGCAAGATGCTATCCTATCAATATGGGCCAACATTTCTAAAGAATGCTTTCAGCACCTTGTTGAATCAATGCCACGAAAAGGCGAAAGGGGGTCAAACACAGTATTAGTATGGTGTTCCTAATAATCCTTTAGGTGAGTGTATATATATGTGTGTGTATATATATATATATATATATATATATATATATATATATATATGTAGCATTATGCTGGGTGTATTTTGATAAGAGCATTTTAGCTCTGAGCTGTAGTGCTACATTTAGTCTTTGTTTTGAATACATTTGACAATTTATATCTTTGGAATTGGTGTCTGCATCCAATTATTACAGAAATTGAGTTATACAAGATTCCAGGATTTGTGATAAGGTGATACTATAAATTCACTTCTTTAATTGAAATTTATAAGTGTACCTTACGCTATATATATATATATATATATATATATATATATATATATATATATATATATGTGTGTGTGTGTGTGTGTTAATGTTTTGATTTAATTACAGAAATGATCACTGTTATCGAGATACCGAGAGAAGCTACCATGCCTATACGATAGATCTGCAGACCACATAAGAACTAAATTATCTTACATCACATTATCGGTACTTATTTGTCCCCATTTATACAGTGGTGTCTTCCATAGGTGTAATCTATGTGGATTACATTGCTCGAGGGGCCAACTGTAATTTGTAAAAATTATTATTTTTTAACAGCTGTAAGAAACGTGGTCCTAGACAACGAGAGACCATCCACTTCCAGAACGTGTTTGGTTTTACCATCAAGAGCAAGTGACTTTCAAGAGGCTGAAAAACAAAAGAAAAGACTATTCGCTGAGGGTCAGTAATGTCCTTCAAACTTTTTTTTTTTTGGGGGGGTGGGAGCGTGTGTTAGTCTGTTTCGTGGGTGGGTGGGGAGAGTCTTGTAGATGACATGCTGGGACATGTAGCATGGCATTGTTTAGAAATGTTTGTTTGAACTTTCAGTTGGTTATGAAGTTAAGCTTACCATCAGATGTTTTAGTAAGTTGTTTGTAATATCTACTGTTATTTTGGTAGTTTAAGATGTATAGAGATGTTTGTGTTTGTATTTGTGTTTGGGATGTTTGTAAATGACCTACGTGTTTATTTATTTGTATTATTATTATTTTTTAGATAGTGAAAACGCTTCCAAACCAGGAAGCTCTGGGGTCAGACGACGTTGAACTTGGAAGGTTAGTTTAAAAGCGAAATGTTGTTAGTGGTCTATAATCCTGTGTTATGCTAATATTAATATTACAGTTTTAAAGAATCGTTTATTATGACTTTATTTACGGTTGGTATTTTATGCAGTTTTTGCATGGGTCATAAGTTTTATAGCGATCTGTATTTTATTAAGTAGTTGTAAGTCTATTGTTTGTAATTAATAGCAGCAATGTGTTTGTTCCTAAGGCTAAAATGACCCTAGCATAGCATTTCAATCCTTTAATTTAAATTAAGAGTTTTCCTGTTTCTGTTGCCTTCATGTTTAAAGGTCTATATGTGATACTTTTTTTTTTTTTCTCCCATCTCAAGACTCGTGGGACAGTCATTCCGTCGATGATCTTTTGGGGGCGATTACTCCGTCTAACTGGGATCAAACCCCGACGCCGACTAGATCTCTGAGAGGAACCCCATCGATACACCTGGAGACACCTCCCAACCAGCGTGGATCACTGCTAGCTGAGGCTGATTCACACCTCAACGCCAGGCTGGTTTCAACCGCGGTCAGTCCGCCCCGTTACCGAGCGCCGAGAGGTACCCCACTTGCCGGTCCTGGAGAGTCCTCAACACCCGTTAGGACCGCTGCTAGTCGGAGCTGCTTCACCCATCAACGCCAGTCCAATTTCAACATCACTCTACCCCCCCGCGATCCTGTATCCAAGATACGGGAGCAGTACCCCCACCTATGCCAGATTACCACCAAGTTCTTTTGGGTCTCCGCTCCAGAGTCTACGTTCGACCCCTTCAAACCGCGGACGGTATGTGCCGATGGGGGGAGATCTACTGAACCACCAACCCTATAGACCCGCATCGGTAGAAGACCGCCCGGATATAATCCCAGAAGTGGCGCGTGAGTTGTTATTGTGTGTAGTAGAAAATCTAAGAATTTTGATGCAGGCACAAAACCTGGCTATAGAGGGTCAAAACATTATTATTCGTTTTTAATGTTTTATTAGCAGTAAAACGACTCGAAACTGTGGGATGTTGTGTTATGTAAAATAAATAAATGAATGAATAAACAAAAATGTCTGGACATGGTAAAAGAGCTCACAACCCGAATGATTATGACCGAGCTCGGTCCCCAAAAAGACCTTCCAGAGAGAATGGAACCGTTCATGTCGAGAACTCAGCCAGCAATCCAATAAACCCGGAACTATTGCAAATGGTAAATGATTTAAATAACAGACTCTTACCCCCGATAGAGTTAAACACCCTGTCCCCTCCTGATTTGGTCGAATTGCCGCTGAATCCCGACCTGTTACAATTTGTTAATGATATAAATAACCTACCCCCGCCAATGTCTCCTATAGAGCCCCGGCCCCCAATACAACCTGATTTACTTGAAATGGTTGATGCTTTGAATGTGATACCCTGTCCAAATTCTTTCCCTGTTACAAATGATTTGGGCTAATTAGAACACCGGGGTTCTGCTGAAGCAGCCAGCGCTATAGAGCAGGATCTTGACATTAACCGGTTTGATATATTTGAAGGTCTTTTACAGGCTTTAAATGAGACTTGTCAAAAGGGTGGCTTTGTCGGTTGTGGGGGTGATGTCGAGGGTTATGATACTGATAAGGTTGTAGAGGGCAGGCTCAGTGAGAACATGGATAGTGAGGGTTTTGGGCAAAATGTTGACAATCCTAAGAGGTTTGTTGAACCCGTGATTATAGATAGACCAGCCTATAATTTTGAAATGATGCAGCATTTTAATTTTGCAGAACTTTTCAATTGCGATAATTATGCTGAAATATTCGTCAACATACACGATGCCTTGCAAAGCATGATTGAGCGGGTGGCTGATAGGGTTAGACCTCGAGATGTTGTCCTGTTAGAACTGAGGGGTGATGATTTGTTTAGCAACCTGTCTGTAATGCTGAGGGGCTCCAACTTAGATGTTGAGGAATTTTTGTGTCAGTGCAATCTTTAAAATACCATAGTCCGAAATACCTCAATTACATGTTTATTGCACACAATGCTAAGGGTTATGATTCTTACCTTTTGATGAAGTATCTGGTGGAGAACGGAGTGACTCCTAAAATTATTGCTCAGGGGAGTAGGATAATGTGTTTCACCGATTAAACTTTCAACCAAAGGTACTATTATTATGGGGTTGACACTATGATGCCTCATTAACGGGTAGACTTCTTTAAATGGTACAATGCTGTTAAGGGGGGTGTTTTTGACTTCAGAGAGGAGATGGCTGCCTATTGCAAAAATTATGTGGTGATCCTTAAAGAATCATGTGTAAGTTTTCGAGCCGAGGTTATCAAGACCTCTGGGATCGACCCTTTACAATCTGTGACTATAGCATCTCTCTGTATGAAAATGTATCGAGCCAATTTCTTGCAGAAAAATACTATAGCCGTCACCACTTCTGACAACTATCGGACTAGACAAAAAACTTTTCGACTGTCTCCATACAGTGGTTGGAATACCTGACTGCCCAGGATGACATCATGATCAGTCACGCTTTAAACCGCGGGGAGGTCAAAATGGGTCCGTACCACTTTTTAGCGAGGTGGCCGGGGTGCGTACCGTTTACAAGTTGTATACGGTTGTATTTTCCACGGGTGCCCGCAATGTTTCAATCTAAACACATTTAATCCTGTAACTCAAAACCTCTGTGGTGATATGTACTATTATTATTATTATTATTATTATTATTATTATTATTATTATTATTATTATTATTATTATTTCTTGGCAGACGCCCTTATCCAGGGTGACTTACAACATAAGTGCAAACAAAGTGCAAAAATACAGAGGAGTACAAGGCATCAATCATTTCAAATTAAACTTTAGCTAAAACATAGCAATTCAAAATAATACATTTGACAAATTCCAATTTACAATTTACACAAGTACAGTAAGAGACTTCCTACATCCTGGACGGTGAAAGCTAAGTGCTGTCAAGATGTAGGGTTACAGATGAGGGCTACGGGAAAGGGAGCAAGGAAGAAAACAACCAAGAACGCGAGGAGCATAAAAAAGCTGAAGTGCTATCTAGCAGGGATAGAGGACTAATATTACAAGTGCTGTCGGAAGCGTCTTGAGTAAGCGCCTGAATGAGGTCAAGGACTCTGCTGTTTTGACTTTGGTGGGCAGGTCGTTCCACCACTTAGGGGCCAGGGATGAGAAGGAGCGGGCTCTGGAGGAAGGGGAGTGGAGAGGAGGCAGAGTTAGCCTTCTGGCACTGGAGGAGCGCAGTGGTCTGGAGGGGATGTATGGAGAGACGAGTGACTGAAGGTAGCTTGGTGTGGTCAAGACAGCGGTAGGTGAGGGTTAAAGTCTTGAACTGAATGCGTGCCGCTATCGGGAGCCAGTGGAGGGAGTGGAGCAGTGGAGTAGGCGGAAATGGCAGACAAGCAGGAAGAGATGCGTGCGGCGACTTGAGCGACTTCTCAGCTGGCTTGTCTGAGAGTCCAGTGGCAACCACACAAACACACCGGCAAATTTTAAGCTGTATTAGACAAACTCACAAGGCTGGTCAGGATGGCCCTCCCTCCATTATTTGGGGGGCGGACCAACGCCATCTGTTTACATTATGAGGTAAAGTCGGGGGAGAGAGTAGATTACTATGACTTCACTAGCTTGTACCTGTTTTCTCAACTTTCTCGACATCAGTTATTACTTTGGTTTGATCAAATTGACTGTATACCCGCCCCGAGGTCTGTTCTTCCCAGTGTTGCCTTACAGGTGCTCGGGAAAATTGATGTTCCCTCTGTGTAGAACGTGTGTGGAAACTGAAAATCAGACGATCTCTTGTTCGCACAGCGATGAAGAGAGGGCGCTGACAGGGGTCTGGTGTAGCGTTGAGCTTGACAAGGCGGTGGAAAAAGGTTACAGAGTCGGTAAGGTGTATGAGGTTTGGCATTTTTCTGAAAAATCTGATACTCTTTTTGCCGATTACATTATGACCCACCTGAAAGAGAAGCAGGAGGCCTCGGCTACCCCTCTTGGTGTGCTGACGATGCAGACAAAGAGCGTTACGTTCAACAATATTTTGAAAAGGAAGGGATTTGGCTGGATCCGAGTAACATAATGGTAAACCCGGCTAAAAGACAGATGTCCAAACTGATATTAAACAGTCTGTGGGGAGAGAAATAACCATCTAAATACCACCTTGATTAAAAACCCCGAACAGTTTATAGAATTCATGTTTTCCAAAGAACACGATGTAGCCACTTTCAATTCATAAATGACCGAGTGGCCCAGGTGCAATGGCGGACCCCGAAAGATTTCTCCACCCGCCAGGGTAACGTTAATGTGTTTATTGTGATTTTTACCACGGCTTACGCATGGCTTGATCTGTACAACTTAATGGACCAACTACAGGAGCGCACACTATATCACGATACTGACTCTGTGGTCTTTGTCACCAGGCCGGGGGATTGGGTTCTGCCCCTCTGGGACAACCTTGGGGAGTTAACAAGCAAGTTACATCCTCAGGACCACATAGTGGAGTTTGTTTCAGGGGGACCAAAGACTTACATGTACAGAACAGCTGCTGGTAAGACATGTATGAAAGTTAAGGGGATCACTCTGAACCATTGTAACAACAAAATCATTAACATTAAGTCTGTGATGACCCTGGTCCAAAGTTTTGTAACCGAAAAAGACGTGCCTCCTCATGAAATTATTACTTCTGGAAACCGAATCTTTCGGAATAAAAAGGGTTACACGTTGGAAAATAGATCACTAAACAAACGGTTCAGGGTGGTGTACAATAAAAGTGTTGATGCCCGACTATAACACTCTACCTTATGGATATTAGCGGTGGTTTTGATAACAGACTTCAGCATCCTTTTTCATGTATTATTATCAAAGTATTATTTATTTAGTTCAAAATTTATTTTTTCAAGGTAAAAAAAGCTGCACTATTCATTTAAACGCTAATTATATAATTATTTTTAAAAATCCCAGAGATAAACTACAGGTTACCGTCTTGGCTCGTCAAATGTACCCCAAACAGATAAAGTTCATTTTGGAGGCTTTTGAGGACGCTACCAAAAAACCCTACGGGTACTTGCTCGCCGACTTAAAAGCACAAACCCCGGAATACTTTCGTCTCAGAACAGGTTTGTGCCCCCCAGATTGGCTGGCAGTGTATGTGCTAAAGAAAAGGAAATAAATAAGAATGTCTTTTCGGATTAAAATAAATCTATCGCTTTTGCAGATGTTATTTGAGGGGAACCCACGCCAGAGGAAAGCTGTGCTGGCCGCGGCCCCTTCGGATTTGATAGAGACCCTGTGCAAAATAGCTTTAAACATCTTGCGTGGAAACATCCCCCTAACCCCTTCTCAACATTCTAAACTCAAAAAACAAAAAGCTGTTATCAAGATCATCGCTAATAAGAAGTATTCTATTAAAAGAAAAAGAAAGAAGATTAATCAAACCGGGGCGTTTATTGGACTGTTCTTGAGCATAGCTTTGCCTTTCCTTACCAGTCTTCTGGCTTCAAGATCGGTTTAATAATGGAACATGCTCAGAAAATGTTTTTGGTCCCTCAGGAACAGCTTGAAAAACTGAGAAAAAATGTTGTCGGCCCAGAAACCCTCAGACAAACTGTCAAAAATAACTTGGACTCTGAAATGAAAGCTATATTAGCCAGGGTTGATTTAAATCAGCATTCCAAAGCCCAATTGTATAGTGCCACGTTACAATGATATCTCCGTCTGGTTCGGCAGGGGGAATGGGGGAAGATTACAACACTTTAACTTTAAACATGGCCTCTCAAGAAAACTGGGTTGTGGATGAGGGGGCGGTGGCTGATAAGGGTTTTGATGCTCAGGCTGCTGTGATTGTGGATACCGATCCTGTTGAGGGCTTTCCCTCCTCGCCAGAGGTCGATTTTGTAACCGATATTTTGAGAAACATGCCTTCCAGAAGCAAAAGAAATGCTGAATATATCCTGCACAAAATTGTTCAGAAACCATGGGTAACGGATGGGAATGAACAGGGTGAATTTGTTTTTAAAGGACAATTGATCAAAGGATCACATATGTTTGATTTGTTGAAGAGTGTCACTAGCAGTAATAAGATCCCTGCTAGCTGCAGACCTGTAGGCTGGAATTCTTTCCTACATGCGATGGCCTGTCTGAACATCCCCCAATCAACAGTGCCTAACCAGGAGACACGTCAAAAAATACACATATGTAAAGAGGGGGAGGCTGAATGGGAACCGAAAACCCCAACTCCTCATTACTTACCCAGTGTTAAGCGAAGGATCTCAGGATCTAGCACACGTTGGTTTGCTTATTAATAGCCTGTTATTATTATTGGTAAATTAGTGAATGAAGGCCGACAACCGATTGTAATTTATTTATTTTCTTTTATTTTGTACAAATGTGTTCTTTATAACATGCACCGTGTCTTGTATAATAAGTGTGTTAAATAAATTATTTGCTTCAAAGACTGATTCCTGTTTTTCTCCTTAACATGCGTGACATCTTTTAAAATCCTCCCAGGAGCAGCCAGTCTGTATACAAGGGTTGTTAGCTCCATAAGTAACAGGTATATAAGGGGCAGTATACATTGTCCTGACAAACTCTGTCACTTTTTTATCATTCTGTTCTAAATCATCGCTGTACAGAGTCATAATGTCTGGGTATGTTCAGCTCTATGATATAAGAAAAACACACAATGTTGGCCACAAGTGGTGGTCTGCAGACTCTATACTTGATGCCCGTTGTAAAGGGTTTCTTGACAGTTGTTGAGCAAAAAGTTATGGATCCTCCGGGGGAAAGGTCTGAAATCTGGGGGGTGACCATAGGAATCAAATCAATTCACCACGTTGATCCTCCCTTAGATAAATAGCCAACCAGTGTTCTCCAGGCATATTTTTAGGGTGAGTATTGATTATGTACAATTATGGCTATTTTATGCAGGTAAATTCTTGATCTTAAATTTAGGCAGCTGGTCACAAGCATAGACCCCTTGAAACTGTTTGTGGGTACATGCTGTAGCCGTCATGAGGTTGTTGAGCTCTATGGTGTTAATTTTAATAATAATCATACAGAATGTTTGTTCTCTGATTCACGTCAATAATGTTGTCAAACACAGTGTGCACGATCATATTTACAGTGTGGGGTAGAGGCTGCTTAAAACGCATCTCCAGACGCATGTTACCCGTTTTCACCAGTGAAAAATGTTGTCCACACTCTTCGTCAGGGGTCAGGTTGAAGCCGTACAGCGTGTAGCCGCTGCAGTATTCCTGGTGATTGATCATCAGAGGTTGATCCTTGAGATGACAACCCGTAGCCAATACTAGACTGTAATATTCCCAAACAGCATTGCTGTTTTCAAAGTCCGGTTGAAAAGGTCTGGACGGCACCTGCACTCCGTCAACGTACAACGCTATAAATTCTGCGTTATAATGTTTAATGTTAAAGGGGTTCTTGTTGTAAACCCAGGAAAAGGTATCATTATCCACTAGCCCTATAATAACCTGTTTTGGGAGCTGCCCTAGAAAAAGATTTTCTTGGTTCATCACACGAGTCCCCGCGGGGTTACTGTGGACTTTCATATAGACTCTTTCTATTGGGTACTTGGCGTTTGCCGTCATTAATGCCTGCGCGTGTCCTAGTTTAACAGCTGGGGATACGGACACTTTTTTCACAAACAGCGAGGCCGATAATATATTCAGTTTATATTTTTCAGTATCGGGGGTCATCAGACAGACAGCATTTTTGCTCCGGATCATTTTAATTTTAATGTCTACCCCGTTGAGCATGAGATTTTCTTGAAAAAATATGTCCGCATGAATATGCCCCATTAGCTCAAAGGTCCGTCCTTCGGCTTAAAAGGCTGCTCTTTTTTGCAAGCCCTCATTCAGTCCATCTGTATCCCTGTCATCCATAGCTTCTGGGGTGTCTTTGAAAAACAGGCCAGGACTGAACTGCTTGCTTAGGGTCTCCTCGCTATAATTAAGGATACACTCCATCATGGTTCTATAGGGGTAGGTATTGCTGCTTTGACTAATGAGTCGATCACCCAGGGTCACGTCCACTTGCGAAAACATGGTTGCCACAGGGTAATTGATGACACCAACGTTGGCTGCCTTCACTGTTGCATCCCCATCCTCCTCATCCACTCTGCAGTTGATTAAAATGACAGTGTTGTTCAAATCAATATAATCTTCCCCATTTCCCGCTATGAAAAACTCCAGAGGGGCCATTTATGAAATTGTGGAAAGAGGCTTTTATCTATACTCATTTGGCTGTATGGTACTGTAAACAGATCCAGTTCTGATTTAACGCATTCTTACGATAGGCTATGGAAAAAAGATATAACCTGAGGCTCTATTGGTCTTTCTTTGAGACTTTCTTTTTGCAGGTTTTCGCTTCTGTTGCTTCCTTCTCCATGGGTTTCTGTGGTGTGTTGGAGAATGAGTGAGTCTTCGTATTTTTTTAGCCGGGGGTCTTCGCTGCCCTGGTGGGCGTCTGCTGCTGCTTCTTTTACCTCCACCCCTCGACATCACCATGAGTCCCAAACCCTCCTCATGCTCATGGCTAGCCGAGCGGTTCATAACATTGGCAAACACGTCACTAACAATGTCTTTAGCCGCTGATTTCAAGTGGGGTCTGGCTATAGCAAAGCCTCTCTTGAGCAGGGGTACGGCCATTCTAAAAAGACCATGAAAGAGTCCACCTAGACTGGCCCCATACATTGTGAGGGCTCCTACAAACCCGGGCAAGCCATTCCCGGCTTGCATTTTGTAATATTCCACATAGGCACGAGGATCGACATATCCCCTCGAGTTATCCATTTTAATAATGTACACACTGTTTCACAGGTCGAAAATGTAGTTTGACTATAACTTTACTGAAACAGTAAACAGCCCCCGCTGGTTTGAATACTATGGCCAGGTCTTGACACAATGTACACTCGGTTTTTAATAGGATTGTAATATAACTTGAGGGAGGGGATCCCGTCTGAGAACTGCTTATTCATCTCATCTAATATTTTATCCACGCTGTCGTAATAACCTCCATGTATCGTGAATGACCATTGACTCTTTTTAACATGATCAAAAACTGAGAAGTTGGCATCCTTATCTTGTAAAATAGACCAATTGTAAGGATACTGTATTTCTGCCAACCCCACTTCCCACGAACCCCTTAGATCTATAGATTTTCCAAATTGCACCGTGTAACTGGATATTTCATTTTTAGGATATATATCGAGAGAGGCGTTACTGGGTAGAGTCACGTAGAAGCCACCTGATTCCATCTTGAGAAACAAAAGTAATGCACCCCACCCCAACTGCGGTCATCTTGTTATAAGGCTTAAATATCGCAAACCTGTTGCTCCGGGACCCAACTATTGAACTTTTCAGGCCAGCCTCTCCATTTCACTAACACATATTTTTTCCCTTTTTTTTCCGCTATAATCTTTTCAACTCTGAATACTCTATCTTTTCCCACAATAATTTTTTGTAACTCGGCAGCGTAAAACATCCCTTCTATTTCCTCCACGTCATAGTCTTTTAACCGGTACAGGGGGGGGTCTCTAGCCAACTGCTCGGTAACTGTAAAATATTCATCGGAAAATGTTTGTTCATAACCTTTGGCAACAGGGTTGCGCAGCTTTGAAACTCTCACCACATCCCCGACATTGAACTAATAAGTAGTTTTTTCTGTCTTAATTAAGGTGCCATATAAATTTTTATAGACCTTAGAATTACTCTTGTTAACATCTATAGGCTTCATTTTAATGCTGGTGTGATATCCTTGGTTATTGTTATGTTTTGATAAATTTGACATATCGACTAGATCCATCTGCCATTGTAAGTCTATGTCAGTCACATAGATGTGATTTATTTTAAAGTTAATTCTGAGCAGTTTATGTAGGGTATAGACATCTTGTTCCCTTGTTCCCAACCTCATCCTTAGCCTTAACCCCAGCCTCAGCGAGTCCTCTTTGAAAACATTTCTTACCAGCCAAACCACCGGCCTTGGCCGGGTTGTAGTACAGATCCTTCATCTGGGGAGCTTGCAGAGTCATTCTGTCATTCTACGACACAATGAGCAAAGTTTTTATACATGTTTTTTTTTAAATTCAATTTCAGGCAAACAAACACCTTGTTAGAAAATTGAGAAAAGTATAACATACACAACAATTTTTTCTACAGTCCAAACAAAAATAAATCAGATGATTGGTTACTTGTTCTATTTCGACAATGACATGGTTTTTTATCTTGTAGGCACACACATTGGTTACATACACAAATAAAACAACAATATGGGCTATTTTAAAAGTAAACAAAGGTTTGTTAAACATGATCAGTAAAAGTTCATACAGATGATGATGAAAAGGACTAACATCCTTCTGGGCGCCCTCGACCATCTCACTCCAGTTTTCGTACCCCCCAGTATCTGTTACGGCAGCCATTAACTTTTCCAGGTTTGAAAGCTGTTCCTCATCTATGGTTAAATCTGTAGAGAAAAGGCTTGTGTTGGCTACTTTTTTGTCAAGCACATGGTGTAATAGAGCTCTCACCCTATCCACTGAGTGTTGATGACAGAGCCAGTTGCAGAAGCAGTCCAGAACATTTTCCATCTTCCAGGTCCCTCAGTTCAGGTCAGAGTCTGAATCGGTGGCGTAGAGCTCAAATTCTTTGCAGGTCTCAGCTTTAACTTCTTTACGGAAGAAATACTCTTTTAGCTTCCCGGCAGTTTTTCTACTCGGCTCATCTAGGTCATTGAACAGCTGATCAAGTTTCTCTTTTATATACGGCTCATTTTTCAGCTCCAGCAAAATCTCATCTATGATTTTCTGGACGTGCCCGGGGGTGGCCCGCAGATGGGAATAAGATAGCGCCTTGATTATCGCCCGCTTCAGCCACAGTTTGTTCAGACTTCTGTAAAACACATCGAAATAGAATTGGAAATAATAGGCATCTGTTTCAAACAGAGCTTAAATGTGGCAGACAAGGTTAGAGAGTTAAATGAAGAGGTGCTGTTCAGCAGGGTGAGTATAAAGAAGTGTTAAGGTACAACGCTTCAGTTGAAGCAACCCTTCGGATCCCTGTGAATCAGGCAGTCAGGCCAGTCAGCGTTTCAGCAACAGCGGAGACTTTTCAGCAGGAGATGAGTACTCGGGAAGAAAATGTCACAGACACCGAATTCTGTTAGTTTATCTTCAGTTTATTGAAAGTTTCACACAGCCTTTATACAGTCTAACAAACAACTTCTGCAACAGTTTCAGGGCAGTCCCCATACATAGTCACACAACATAATAGTAATTTAATTGGCTAATGCATCTGGGAAAAAAGGGATTTGCAGTGTTCCACCAAGCAGGTGCACGTCATGCCTCGTGGGAATGTTAAGAGAGGATGTGTAACATATAATATATTTTTCTTTCGGGGGTAGTAGTGATAATGGCACTTCATGTCAAAGTGACAGCTGGAAGCCCCACCCCTATCCAGAAGCCCAATGGGCCGGGAAGCCCCGCCTTACCCAGAAGCCCCACGGGCCAGGAAGCCCCTCCTTACCCCGGTGGCCCTTTGAACCGGAACCCTCTCCTCCTTCCCACCACCCCCCAGGCTTTACCCTTTGACCCTCGCCTGTCAGCCATCTTGTAAGGATACAGGTTTTACCCTTTGACCCTCTCCTGTAAGCCATCTTGTAAGGATGACTGCAATCTTGTTAGGATGACAGCCATCTTGTTAGGATGACCTCCATCTTGTTAGGATGACAGGCATTTTGGAAAGGGCAAAGGTCATCTTGACAAGTGTTCGCCGCCATCTCACCCTGATGGTGTGTGTGTGTGTGTGTGTGTGTAATGTTTAAGAGTTTTAACTTATTATTATTTGTTTTAGGTTATGTACATATATATATATATATATATATGTATGTGTAATGAAATTACAAACCTAATCATAAAACATAACCTAAAACAAATAATAATAAGTTAAAACTCTTAAATACTGTTTTAGTAAATTAAAAAAGAAAAATGAATATTTACCCAGAGTGGGTTCAAATCCCACTCTGGGTAAATATTCATTTTTCTTTTTTAATTTACTAAAACAGTATCATAAAACAATATAACCTTAAATATATATATATATATATATATATATATATATATATATATATAACACGTTTATTTTTCTTATTTTTTAATTTACTAAAACTAATCATTAAACATTATAACCTAAAATAAAATATATAAACAATATTTTCTTATTCTCTTTTTATTTACTAAAACAGTATCATAAAACAATATAACCTAATATATATGTATTTAAAACTTTTCTTATTTTTTTAATTTACTAAAACAGTATCATAAAACAATATAACCTTAAAAATATATATTTAAAACTTTTCTTATTTTTTAATTTACTAAAACAGTATCATAAAACAATATAACCTAATATATATGTATTTAAAACTTTTCTTATTTTTTAATTTACTAAAACAGTATCATAAAACAATATAACCTTAAAAACACAGTTTATGCTATTAAACATTACACCTCCAACACCAGCAGGGTGAGGTGCCCTTGGACACTCACCATGATGGATGTCACCCTAACAAAATGGCTACCATCTTACCAGATGACCTATGACCTTACAAATGGCCGATATCAGCCAAGATGGCTGACATCCAAAATGGCCGATATCATCCAAGATGGCTGACAGGGAGGGTCAAAGGGTAACTCAGGGGGTGCTGGGAAGGAGAGAGAAGTTCCGGTTCAAAGGTATATAAGGAGGGAGGGTCAAAGGGTAACCCAGGGGGGTGCTGGGATGGAGAGAGAAGTTCCGGTTCAAAGGTGGGGGTAACCGGAAGGTGAGGTGGGCCTTCCGGTCTATGGTATGTAGGGAGGGCGGGACTTCTGGCTGTCAAAATAGTAAGTGATGCCGCCATCTTCACTACTCATAAGGTTTTAATTAGTCATTTCCATCTATGTGCCAAACATAATTTGGCCCCATAGAATGATGATTTCTTCCACAGAATCGCCTCCTCTTCCTGACAAATGTTCCAGATGTATTCATTACATAATGTCTTCTAACACGTAACTGGTATTTCTGCTTTAACACCTGAAACAACGTCCTGTAACCAAACAACTGAACAGGTCTTCTCAGGTGGCCCTGAAGTGCAACACACAAGAAAAATATTTTGAGAACACAAAAAAAATGTTGAGAACAACAAAAAAAACTAAAACACAACACACAACAATTCTCACAACGGAAATGACATCACTCATGAGAAGGTCTGAAGCAGGAGGAAGCTGAAGAGAAATGGTTGGAAATCGGTAAGCAGTGTTTGTTTGAATCTTAAATGTGCTTATTATTGTAACATGTTACTTGACACATGCTGTACAAAAGGTAGCCTTCTAGTGTTAGAAGAAAATGCATTTAGCTTTAAGGAGTTGCTTTCAAACAGCAGTGTAACAATACTTGAGTAGTAGGGCACGTGTATTCATTATTTAAGTTACATTATGTGCATAACTATAGTGTTTTATTATTGTGCCATCATCCTTATATTTGGAAACAAGTACATAGCAGAATGAATTAAGTCACGTTTCTCAATGCAGGTCATGTTTTGTCCAGGTCGGCTTGACCTGCATTGAGAAATCGGTTTGATTGATTGATTGATTGATTGAATTGACTCTAAGAACAGTAGCTCCATAAAGAACCAGAGAAATTGTTAACATACTTACATTATTGCTGGCATGTGGAGTCCTACTCAGTCCTTGCCTACCTTGGATCTGTTTAACTTAGTGAATCATCAGTAATTCGTTTCCTAAATTACATGAAAATCACAACCTGTGCATTAGATCCCAATCCTACTAAACGACTAATGGAATCTCTGACAATAATTATCCAGTGAATACACAGTATTATGAGCACTTCTCTCTCTTCAGACTTTGTTGCTTAATCCTTTAAACTTCTGTAATTAAACCACTCCTTGAGAACACTAATGCTGACCCAAATTCACTTTGAAAACTGTCAAATTATCTGTCTCTCCACATCCATTCTGTAGGACTGTGTGTCTTGCAGTCCAGGTAGTGCACATGTAAAAGATGTGTCCCTGATCAGTGGAGAAGGGCGATAACATCCCAGGATGCCATTTTGATCTATATCCTCAAGTTTGAGAGAGAACAATGCAGCAGGTAGTAGTGCATTCCCCTTCTGCATCCCTAAGATGTACGCTAATGAAGTTAAAGTTCTTGAACATTAAGGAGGCTGTGTCTTCTCAGCAATGGGTTCCTTTTCTGTCTTATGTATAATGGTTTTCAGCTTAATTTGAAGGGGGAGCAGTTGTGTAATTCATTGCAATCCTGTGTTGTGAGGAAAAGAGTGACCTTGGAAGCCTCTATCCTGCAGGACTTCATCATTCCTGATTGTCAGAGTGTTCTTTATTTTGGGGCATCATTAGCACAACAATTACATATGGAAATTAAGTCTGACTTATTAGTAACAAATAAAAAACAAATGAATATAGTCACACAACTTATACATTAAAAAATAAATTGAAATAAAGGTGATCATTGAAATAAAAAAGCGATAAATTGAAACTTGGGGATACTGTTGATTACCTTTTTTAAACCGTTTCAAACTCCAATTTATTATTCCTGTTTTAAATCATGAAAATAAAAACATGGCATCAATTAAATAATTTCTTAATTACATTTATTTCATTTTTTATTACATACTTTATGTTCTTTTACATAAAGAAATACCATTTATATAGATCCAAGTATACAAGAGATTACATATTGTATAATTGTATGAGTGAATATATATATATATATATATATATATATATATATATATATATATATATATATACATACAGACAACAATAAATAAATAACAGTGCCAGATTGTGTTTCAGGAGTCAACCCATATAATGTATTTAGCCTATTTACAATATAATTATAATGCCAATTATTTTACATTCTAAACATATTTTCACAGTTGCAATGTATTATTGTGATATATTTAACACCCATGTTTACATATATATTAGTTGTAGTTGAAAACAGTATTCCCCTTAATTTGAAAAAAAGTCTACCATGCAATTATATTACTTTAATAAACATTGTTCATTACTGTCATATATATATATATATATATATATATATATATATATATATATATATATATTGCAGAGACTTGAACAGTTATTCAGCCCAGGGAATATATTCCAATAAGTGCACCCCCCTATCGTAACTCAGTTGAATAAAATACAATCGTGAAATGTTTTGTCTAGACTGAATTGGTATTCCACAAACAGAATTTATCATTGATAAGTAAGCATAGTTCAATGGGGAATATTTATTAAACCAGAATAATCACTAAATAACATTGTTTCAAATGAAGAATATGAATATTTTCAGCAATAATCATATATAAAGAAATCCATCCAGGCATTTTATTAATTTGATTATCTCATATTAGTTGTGAATGGTGAAAGCCAACTCTGCATTATACACCTTTTAATTCAGCAATAATAGCTACTATAGAGTACAAAGAATGTATCAATAAATGTACATCCTTGATCACCTGGAAGTGGTGAGCGGCGTTCTTGGTGTTATACACATCATTGGGTAAGGAAGGAATAAGGATACATATATGATTTTTATATCAGCTGTACAATGCAATGAATGAGTTTGTTTTGTTTCTGTGGTGGACTTCAACACATGCCTGAATATTCTAAGATGTAGATGAAAGTTTAAAGGTAAACAGGTTTTTATAGTAATACTTACATTATATTGTGGTTATGGATAGAACAGTTTAACATGTTTATATTTAATAAGTACTAGTTGTCCTGAGACTGCATTAATCTGATTTTTACAACTAGATATTTAGTGATATATCCATAAGGTCAGTCTCCCCATCATTTAATCTGCACAACACTAATGGGTAACAGGCTTGTAAATAAACACTTTGAACTTTATCTTCAAAAAGATGACATAGTGATGAGTAAAGACATTGAGCTGAGCTTTAATTGAGCCCTTGTGTTATGGACTCTACCCATAACAACATAATGATATTCTTATTTTTAACAAAGTGACATGAAACGGACATGCAAAGTGGAGGATTCAGGGTCAGTCTCGGAGGTTATAATCAAGAAGAAATGCGTTGGTGCTTTAAGGGCATTTGCATGTTTGTGTTACTAAGATCCATTCAAAAACAACAGACTGTATGTCGTCAGATGAAACAATATTAAAAGTAATATTCATAATACGATTAATATTAAAAACATAATATGAGGGAATGCATGCATTTTCTGTACTAATTGAACAGGTTCCAAATAAAGCTCTTCCTTCTTTTGAATAACGAATTAAAAAAAACAGACTAGAATTCTTTGTTTCATAGTAGTATTTCAATATCACTAATTACAAATGTAAAATAATAAAACAGAGCAATAATTGTTAAGTAAATAATTCATACCTAATTGAAGAAGCCTAATTGAACTAACCTAAAACCTTAGGTTTATGTTTGTGGGTATCCGGGCATTTGTCATTATGAAAAATAAATAAATAAATAAATAATTGTAAGCTTTCATTTTATTAATAATTTACACTCTTTGCACAGATCTGCTCTGAAATGTAATAAACAGAGTTAATATTTTCCAGTGCAAGGTGAATAAATCCTGTGTACAATCAGTCATCGTTAAAGAACAGTGGATCAGTGACAACCCATGAGATGGATCTCTGTTGAGAGAAACAGTCCAGGACAACATGTTCAGAAAATTCTGAAGAACACGTTTGTATTTCCTAAAGGATAGGAACCATATGTTTTTTCTTAGTGTGCAGTTCTTCTTGTTATTATATAAGACTTGGAGCTGCAGTTTACTGAACCAAATGTCAAGCGAACCATGTGAAATACAACAAACAATAAAGATTCAGAATTTAAAGTTCAAATTGACTTGATCTGATTCCTTTTTTAATTCTGTGTTTCTGTGGAGTGGCTTTTGGTGTGTGAAAGCTGTACTCATCAAGGAATTACTAGGGGCTCTAAAATTCCTGTTAGACATTTTGATGTCATACAGAAGTCTTACTGTACCGTTGCCCCATTACAATTTGTCACATTAACTTTTCCCCATGCATATCGACCTCTAGCAATAACATCTCTTGGTGCTGACCATCACCACAATATTACATGTACTGAAATATGTTTTAAAATGTCTAATTTTCTAATGATCAGAATTGTAAGATGCCCACTGAAATGTTGGATGCTGTATAATATTTGGAATAAAAGACAATAGATACATTACTATAACATTGTACTTGAAAATAAAAAGGTTTTATATTTTGCAGTTCTTCTACTTGCTTACATGTGGGATTTTAAGAATAGCACACTTTATTGCAATGGAGGATGCTGATATTAATTTATAATTTACATAAAAGTTTGTCTCTGTGCTCTGCTCTGCTAACCGAAGTTGGCTAAGTGTAAAGGCCCACAGTGTGGTGTTCCCTCTGTTCTCTGGGCTTAATTACATATTGAAGGACAAGTCTCAGGAAACATAACTGTTCTTCCAAAGTAGAACTTTTCACAAAATTGAAAAAAAATGAACTACATTAAGAAAACCAACACAGAGATTTGTGGGCATTCAAAATAAATTGGAGAGATGAAAGCCCTTTGAAATATTAATCCATGCTTTACTTTCTATAACAAACATCTCATATAATAATTTCTATCCAAATTATTAAACAGCATCACACAAAATCAGGGAGTGCCTAATAATTATGGGTTAGGTTGCATATTTCTCCATGTACATCTATCTTAGCTCTATGACTATGCTATTTGATTCAGTTTACACATGCCTGTTTTGAAAAGAGAATATATAAGGAACATTAGATATATATATTGCATGATTATAATCCTAGCTGTACATTTTTGTAATTATTGAATATAAAGGTTACCTTCTCCAATTAGTATGAAACACTTGCAATTGTGTTTTATATATGGACACTGCCCATGGTATGGAACAATGACTTGTGTTATTTATACTTTCCTAGTATATTGTTATACAACTCAAGGTAAAGCAGTTCATGGGCATCAAGAGTAATGATAAAAAAATAAAATGATAATATTAATAAAAATCTCTACTTATGTAAGAAGTGGCTTCAGAAGGAAAATAATCAGCTTTGATGCCAGGAACACAAGATTAATTCACTGATGAAAAACTCCCTACGCCAGCCCCTTCACCACATGCCTCACTCAAAGCTGCTTTGACATTCACTTCTTTGATACTTGGTCACAGATTTATGAACAAGGAAGCCAGGAAGTTTCCCACTGCATGCAATGTTTTGTGCCTGGCAGGCTACCTGCACATAATTCCAGTCAGTCTACCTCTACTGTCAAAGACTTTTGTGTAATACATAAGAGTATGGTCACATTCTGCTTAATAAACCGTTAACCATCAGGACTAATACAGAGTTCACCGTGGGCTGAAACAGCATCAAGCACATTCAGAACAGATATCAGTAACATTTCCATTTTGAACTTCCCAACAAATTCCTCTTCCGTAAATTCTCACTCAGTATCTGTAGTACAGCCCAGATGAACTGTAGCAGCCATGACTGAGCCTGCCCCATTTGTTGTCCATTCCAAATGTGCAAATACCTTGCCTGTAACTATCAATGTTTATGTTAAATATCTGTAAATTGGATTATTTGAAGAAGACAAACTCCAAGTGTTTCATCTTCAGCTTTGTACCAGAGCTTATTTTGCTGTCCTGTCCTCAGAATAAATAAAAAGCTCTCCTACAATCCACTGTAGCAATAATACCTTTGGTGATTTATTTCCCCTTCCATTTGTTTCAGAATAAAGTTTTTTATTCACAAATGACACATTCTTCAGGAGGATTTGGTCACAAGGCCATGTCTACTCTGTTATTCATGTCCAAAAGTGAAGACAGGGCTTTAAATGCATTCAGTCCAGTCACTTAATCCCATCCCCTTTCCCTCCCTCCCTGCCCATTCCCTCACTCATCTGAAATGAAAGGTGCTGTGTAAAGAAGGTGCAGGTCAGATGGAAACTGGGCACACAATGACTTTGTCCTCCAGCATGACGCTTACCACCAGGAATACAAAGTAAAGTAGGAACATGGTTAAGCCCAGGATCTTGCTCATCCTCCACTTGCATACAGCGATGGAAATGATGACAAAAAGCAGCATGAGGAAGAGGAGAACAATTGCGCAGAACAGCCCATTGCTGCTCACTGCTACTGGCGCCATATTGTGAATGAAGGAGAACAGGAGCCACGGCAGGGGAAGTCTGTGGAGCAATACAGGATAAAGAGGAAAATATTAGATTGTCTTTACAATTGCCATTTTGAACAGCGATATTCTGTGTATGTAATAAATATATAGCACAGTTTAAATGGTAAGACTAATTTGGGTTTATTTTCAAATATATTTGCTTGAAAAAGTTTATAAAGAAGTTGTTTGATCTTTATCTATAGATGCAGCTTTATTTTATTGTTCTGTCTCTTTATTTATCTTTATTAATGTGTATCGGAAGAATGCATATATATATATATATATATATATATATATATATAACAAAACACTGCTTTACACCATTCTGATAAAGTGATTTAGTTCAGCTAAAGTTTCAGTGAAGTTTGGGGTTGGAGGTAATTTGAAGATTGATGAATTATGTAGAATGAATACGTACAGTAAAATTATTATTAAGTGAGCTAACTTAAGGTTGCATTTGTAAGAAAAGAAAAACAGAGGGATAGTAATTACCTACCCAACAGTGATGTCAAAGATATTGCTGCCCACAGAGCTGGACACGGCCATGTCCCCGAGCCCCTTCCGAGCCACAATGACACTTGTGATGAGGTCGGGAATGGAGGTGCCAGCTGCTAATATGGTCAGACCCATGATCTCTTCTGTAATCCCTATGGTCTCCCCAACCTGTGGAAGAAGATTTTTATTACCTATGAATTCTGTGAAGCAGATTAAGGCTGGGATTAAATCCAAATTTTGACCCACCTGCTAATAGAAAACTATAGAACTGTACTCAGCTGCGGCTTCATTTTCAGTAAGATGACACTTTCTTCTAATCAGAAATGTAACCGCTATGATGTACAGGGTTGTAGTTTTCTATTAGCGGTGGGTCAAAGTTTGATTTAATCCGGCCCTAAATCTTGTTTTCCAAGGCTTGGTTGTTTAAGTTCATGTATTAATTTAAGATTGTTCTCTTGAATTCACAAAGGTTAATCTTTTTTAAATCTTCACACCTGTGGTCTAGAACTAAATAACCTGCAAGAAAAATGACAAGGTCAAACAGCACAATTCTACCAGAATAACTACCATATATTCTAAAATTAGTACGGTAAAATAGAAAAACTAAACAAAATCTGTACTACCTATCTTTAAACAGTGGAGTAAAATATGTGTGTATAGTGATATCCTTCACAGAATCAGGAGTGTAACAGAAGCCTTCATGAGATCCAACATGTATGATGTATTGAAGTATAATATCAGTTCATTTACACACACAAAATATTTCAAACAAAAAGGTATATCATTTACCATTTTGGGCAGATTTTGAACATGATTACACACAATTTGTTTTGATTCATATACTATGCTCACCCATCACTGCTAACAACAATTACATTTAAGTAACATTTTCCTTATAGAACTAAAATGTAGGTCTTCTGTGTATACAGAAAATAGTGCTTTATTCCTATTCATTCAGTTTGACCCTACCTTGAATTAAAAGCAGACTCTATCTCAAAGCACAAAGTGTTATGATATTAATATAGTTTCACCTAACCTACTAAAAGGCAATATTACAAATTTCAGTTAGTCTTCACTGTGTGTGTGTAGAGTTAGCAACAAATCGAGCATCTCCTTCCATCTTCCTTATTTAAGACATTAACAGTGACTCTTGATTTGTCTTCTAACACTTTCTCTACTTATAACTCAATCCAATACCTTTAAAAAGATATAAGGAGCTTACACTATTTCAGGACATTGGTTAATCTGGCCTTCCTAGAACAATTACTGTACAGTCTGCAGTTTCTAACTTCTTGTCATTTGACAGCTTTGCACATATTCATATGATTTTAGATTTGTGACTTTGAATGCAATGCACTCAGTTTACTAAATTAACAGCATTAATTATTATTTTGCAGTCAAGTGTATCAATCACTCAATTCAATCAATTTAATTTAGTATAGCACCCTTCACAGGGTAGCCACAGAGTGCTTTACAGATTGAAACTAAATATGCAAATAAAGACATACATAAATAATACATTATAGCAGAACATAAATCTCTGGTTCCACATCTTAAGGCCTAGTCCTAATGTTTGCCCCCCCTCCAGGCAGTATCATTTTCAGTTATCACTTATTTGCACTGGCTCCTAGTAATGCATAATATATAAAGTCGTTATTTAAAGCACTAAACAGAATGACATCTACTTCTAATGCAAGTCTCCCTATCAGCCTCAGTGTTCACCAAATACAGCCCTTCCTGCTCTCTGTATTGCATGAGTATATTCATAGATGTAGAAAAAATGGCCTGGAGGAGAGTTACTACCAATATTGTATGAATGAATAGCCTCTCTGTTAAAATAGTGGCATAAATGTCTAAATACACAAGTGCGCAACTGCATGGCCATTCAGCCATTCTGAGCAGTTATGATGCCTTCAGTCCCAGAGGGGCCCTTGTTCAGACCTGACCTGTCTCATATCCATAGGAGATACCTTACCTGATGTGCCCACCAGACCATGAGATAGGAGAATCCTGCAATCCAGCAGATGGCGCCGAAAAATGTGATAGGAAAAAATTTCTTTGAGGTCTGAAACACAGCAGTGAAAATTTAGTTTCAAATTAGAATATATAAACTTAAGGAACAGAACCAAGAACCTTCATAATTAAAAACATCCTGGTTATTGACCAACCCTAAGAGAGCTGCTGCCCACACAGCTTCTACACTGAATGCAGATGAGGAAAATTGAGCGTGCAGTCTTTTTTCAGATTAATCTGTACTGTTCCATGTAATTAGAGGGCCTCTCTCTCTCTCTCTCTCTCTCTCTCTCTCTCTCTCTGTTCAGACTTTGTATTGGATTAGCCTGGCAGTATGACAAACTAATGTCGCCATTTAGCAAAAGAGATTGTGAATGTCAAATCTAACCTAATTAATCTGATATATAATATAATTATAACATAACAATATAATATTTTAATTCAGGATGCAAACTTGGAAGCCTTGGTTATAATGTGCTGATGCAGGTGTATTTTAGTAAACTTTGCAGCTGATGCGGATATTTCTCATTAATGCTCTATTTTCCTATATTGTATTTTCTAGTAACAAAGTGTTCAGAGCAATGTATGGATGATTGGAGTAAAGCATTCTTTGCAATTGTATTTCCTGTTAGCAAATTAAATCCTTTTGTGATACAACAGAAATAGTGCCAAGTGCAGCTTCATTAATATTCCACTTATTTCCTTTTATTGAAATGTAAATTGGCATGCTGCAGCAACTTGTGACTCAGTGAATATGCATTTTTCAGACCTTCTTAATATTTTTGTCAGTAATTTGTAACATGAATGGAACTTCATAAATCCATTTTAAGATGCAGAAATGACGTATTTATTATGTGTGTTGGCATCATACTGTGTGCTCCATTGCATTCTCTTAAAGAAATAAAAATGTCAATAGCTTGCGTAACTTTAACCATAAAACCACAGAAGCAGATTTCCTGCTTTTCCATCTCAATCTATATTAAACACTCAAGTGTTGTTTACATTTTTACTCATAAGCCTGTTCATTGAATACTCATTTTCTGTCACAAGTCAAGTTTAATGATCATGAAATGAATACATTGTATAGGCAGAGAATGAGACATGGTATACATACAACTACATGAACAAACAACATTTAATATTTAAAAAAAAAATGCATTCTGCATTCTGAATATTTAAAAATAAATTAGGATTTAATTTGATGGGTTAAGTTGCCCCTTTTTGTTAATAGGAAGTATAGTTAAACAGATATGGATTAAAATGCTACTGTTACTTTCCCTTTAATTATTGTTTTCCATACAAATCACTGTAATCTGCACAATCTACTTCTGATATATAGAACCTCCACAAGTCCTTTAAATAGGCTGATTGCTGATCAAGTCTACAATTTATTTGGTGTTCATGTTTATTAATTTTCTTTGAAAAAGATGAGTGGAAGGATTTCTGTAGCCTGTAGGTCTGTCTGCAATGTATTAAACGGGTAATCAGCTATGGTAACCAATTATAAACCAACTATGTTTAACCAATTTGACAACTTGCCATATATTACACAAGGTGGTAATAATTTTCCCAGTATCCTGTTGTAACAGTCACAAACCTGTTAGCATGTTATTATGTGATTTAATGTTATATGATGGTGAACATAAAATTAATTTTATTTCTCCCTGTATCAGGCTTTGGTATGTTAAAATGGATGTGGTCTGTTTAACAGTTTCTCTTTCTATATTTCTTTTATCCATGAATATTGAATACAGGGAAAGCTTCTTCACAGCCTTTGAAAACAAGATCTGTAAATTAAAGTCCCTGATGGTGTGGCATGTAAAAGTATATTCCTGGCTCCTGAAGTAGAATTTAAATGACATGATTTATCAAAGTACATTTCTTGAATATGCATGTCAGGCCATGAAATTAGACCATTCACAAACCTGAATAAAATATATGCACTTTCACCTTCCAGTTATACAGCGTGTTTGAACAGGACCTTTGCTAACCCTCTGGGGTTGTCTGTTGGATTGTGAATTGTGAGACAGTTATGTTTGGCAACTCACTGGTTTCCTGACATCGGGAAGAGTGAGCCACAGCGGGAGGACGATGGGCATGATGATCAGGTAGGTGCAGCGCTTGCGGTTTGTTTCTGGCCAGGCCAGGCTGAGAGGCTGGTCATCGTCATCATCCCCATCATCACCTCCCTGAAAACGGAGCAAAGACATTCTTACTGCTTCCACTGTTGAGCGTGATTTGCGCTGTAGGAGACAGGGGGCAAAAAGAAACAGAAAAAAGAAGAGCTACATACAGCACTGTGGAAGGAAAGTTAGAAATTATTTCTCTCATACCTGTTTTTCTCTCTTGTATACTTAAGAAAGATAAGGTCAAGCTAGAAGGTCAGGCCAGAAGTTAGTTTGATTTCTGTTCTAATTTATGATGAGAATCTTGAAGACAATGTCAAACAGTATGATTTAAGTGCCTGCTCCCTAAATCCATGTGTTGATCTATGAACTCTGTCCTATAATGATATATGTTCTACTTAGCTAACTCTCTAAGATAATATAGTAATGACTTTCTGATTATAACAAGATCTTTGATTTTGTGTAAAAAAGCATCTGATTTTTAAAATGAAGGCAGAGCGACTTTGGAATTGTCTTGATTCACTGTTCCTCTCCACGCTGCGTGTATTAAAGGCATTGCAACTAACGTTCCAACCTGATTGAAGACTGATTGTTCTTCGACAGCACCATGAAAACATTTCCCTCTTTCTGCATTTTTCATGTTTTTACATTCAATTTTTTCAGATCTTTTTGTGGGCTTTAGTTGTACATAGAAGTACAGTGAAGTTGCAGAAATCTCTCTGAGAGCAAGGCGTAAAATCGGCCAGGAAGTCACAAAGAACTCTAGATCAACACCCAGGCATCTCTTGCCTTGGTAAGGTCAATATTGATGACTCCACCATTAAAAAGACACTGGGCAAAAATGGTATTCATGGCAGAATAGAACGGCAGAAACCACAGCTCACTAAGAAGAACATGAATGCTCATCTCAAATTTGCCAAAACGCACTTGGATTATCCTCAAGAGCTCTGAACAATGTTCTTTGTACAGAAAAAAAGTATAACTTTCTGACCAAATTGTCCTCGTGAAATCCAAACACTCAATTTTTCATGGTAATGTATATCTTATAAATGCATAAAAAAGACAACTTATGTTGTCAATAAAAATTTTGCAGAACCAGTATATAGCTCTGAGCTCTGGAGTTTCTTCTGTTCTGCTGCTGTGGAGGATGTTCTCAGGAGATTGAGAGCGATAACAAGAGCAAGAGAAACTGACACATATTGAGGGATAATCAACAACACAGGCTTATTTATCATCATATCATTTTTCTCTTCTGTTTTGGACAAAATTATATTATTCCATGAAAGGTAAAAGTCTGTGCAGACTCAAAAACATCAACCAATACAATGAGTCATGGATCCCTGATTCCTCCCTTTCTGTTCTTCACAGACTTTTCTTAATTTCTAAATCACTGTCAATGGTAGAACTGCTTTTTATTAGAGAAAGCTCAGATCATTTAGTTTGATCAAGAACTGGTAACCAAAGAGGTCTAAGATATTGCATAAATCAACAATTTATAATTAAGTATAGTATTTTTTACTTTGGAAGTGACTGTAATCAAAGACCTGCTGAACTAAAATATCTTCAGTAAATCCTTTACATGTTACACTGTAAATATAGACTGCTTTGCTTGGAGAACCTTCAGAAGCTTGAAAAGACACCCAATCAAACCGCAATTAGTTGTCAAGGAAACCTTATTAAAGGAGAGGGCTGACAGTGGCTTTTCTGTTTTAAAATAACCTCTGGCTCAGGAAAGTGTTTTAACTGCTTCTGAAATGGTGATTGGAACTGGGTGTCAGAGGACTATATCTTTAATATTGAGTCTGCTAACCTGTGGTGCTGATACAGTTAAGACTAAGCAGAACAATAGCAATGAAATAACTCACTTGCAGTACCACAAGACCAGTTACATCAGGGCCATAGTGACATTGAAATCCTCCTTCAAATCTAAATCTGAACCACTGTCTTCAAGCTCCTGAACCATATAGCCCCACCAGCAAAGAAACAAACTCACTACGCTAACAGCCCTGATGCAGAGGGTTTGGGCACTCTACCAAGTTAATAAGGGGGTGATGTCATCTTCTAAAAGCAGTCAAGATGCATTTCTTCTTAACGAAGACTAGCTTAACATACAGTCCTTCTGGCACTCTGTTAGAGGTGGTAAAATTCCTGGTGTTGAAGTCGCCTCCTCTTCATTGATATTGAAATTTAAGGCAGTAGTTTTCCATATATTATATTATTATTATTATTGTTAGCAGACACCCTTATCCAGGGTGACTAACAATCTATCAGATATTTTTTTACATACAATTACCCATTTATACAGCTGTGTTTTTACTGGAGCAATCGCGGTACAGTACCTTGCTCAAGGATACAACAGAAGTGTCCCCACCTAGGATTGGACCCACAACTCTCTGCTTCAGAGTCCAGAGCCCTGACCGCTACTATGCACTGCTGCCCTGTTTTGAGGCATTTAGAATTATTTTCTTTGTCATGTTTTTTTTAATGTATATTTCAGATGAATGTGATAGGGTGAAGGATGAAATACGCTACGAACCAGAGGACCAGTGTTTGGGATCCAATGCCTCACAGACTCTAAGTCTGATAAACAGCTCTGATCACCAGTATAACCATTGGTCTGGCAATCAGTTCTGGCACCCAGTCAGTCAATTAACCTGATTAATTGAATGACCCCAGTCTGACCCTTGGCTCTGGGCTCACCAGTCTAATGGTCAGCCTGATAATCAGTTTTCAAAACCAGTCTGACCACCAGACAGGCCACCAGTGTGATAATCAGCTAAAAGCAGTGGCAACCCCCGACTGACCACCAGAATGAGTCAGCTCATGACTGATTTAGTATCCCTTGCTTATTAACTAAATATAATGATTTATAAAAATCCCTTACCTAATTAAGTTATAATTTTAATAACATTTGTATAGTATTTGTGTGCTTCACAGTGTTTGATACAGGACACAGGTAATATCCTCATCAAATGTAATTTTTGATCAGATTTTATAAAAAGTGGGTGCTATGAATTAAGTGGTGTCCCTATTTCCTCAGAAACATATTACCTTCAAAAAGTGTTGATGTTTTTATATATATTTTGACCAAATGTGTAAGAAAATGATTGTAGATGGACTACAATATATTTTTAAAATCCAATAATAATAACACAACATAACGACACACTCAGGTGACTTAAATTTTTTTTTTTAGAACAAACACCATTTCCTTGTGTTCTGTTCTGAATGGCGTTAATGTGAAATTCTTTTTGTGTCCCCAGATACTCAAAATGCTGTAGAATAACAAATGTACATGTTTAATTTTCAACTGAGAGACCCACAAGGGACAGTGAAAGACGTGACGGGTTCTTTTCCATTTCCTCCCACTTTGTGTCTGACGAGGCTCAACGTGCCACCACGCTGCTCCCTTCTCTGTCTGTCTTCACACATGAGCAGGAGTCTGACAGCCTGGGAGAAGGTGCTCCACACTGCCGCACCGTTGAGGGAGATACTGCTTGCGACGTTTAAGCCAAACCATGACAACTCCTTTGTTAAGCTTACCTTCAAATTCAAACAAGCACCAGTTCATGGCTCTCTGATCTGTTTTGTATCAATGCTTTTGTATACTGGGTGACACACATTTCATCACAGACAGTTTCACTTGTATGCTATACATTTGAAGTAAAGTAAAGAGGAAAAATAACCAATACAGTCCCAGTTTAGTAATGAAACAGGCTAGCAACTGCACAAAGCTGATATAATAGGTTATTATTAATGGTAAGGGGCTAACCCTGATTATATTTATACATTGTAAAACTATGATGAGCTGTGTAGAAGGATTAGATAGTTGCCACAATACATTCATGTAACAGTAACCATACAGATGGCACAATCCATCCTGCTTTGGAAAATGCTTGAATGCAGCTCTTCTGCACAGCCAAATAGGCAGCATTCCTATGTGTAATTCAACCTCCTTGAGATCCTTTAGCTGGCACTATCTGGCACTAGCCTACACTTCATACCAAAACTCTAGTTTCTAACTCTCCTCACTAAATGCATGACTATAGCTTTTTTATTTTGTGAGTAAGATTAAGGTCAGTGTTTTGAAAAAATCAATGCAGGACAATTAAATAAAAAGCACTGTTGGCTTGCTACCATAGTAAATGGTTTATTCAGCATTAACAATGGAGTGATATACAGTGCAAATATAGTATGGCTGCAGGGAGAAATGGAAACCAGTAATTGTATAAAATGCTATAAACTGAATGAGTACGTTTTTATTTTTTATTTTTTTACCTGTTGCAAAGACTTCATATTCTGTCTAATTCTGGTGATTTTTAAGTTTTGGTAAATATGCTGTGTATGTATGGCACCACTGAACAGTAGATGATAAATGGACAGGCCTGTTGTTTATCTCTGTAGAAATAACACATTGACCTTCAGGATCCAGGAAAATGTAGATGTAAGACTCTGAGCACATAAATAATCCAGGCGGGGGACTGTTCTTGCATCATTAATCTGTATGTACTGGGAAAAATAGTACTTCCAGTTTCCATGTGTGCACCTGTAAGTCTGACCACAGGAGTCAGGGCTGCTCTGCCATGCACAAGTCTGCAGGAGTCAGTTCTGCATTAAAAACAGGATCCTGTGCTGGATCTACTAACCACAGCATGGCAGTAGCCTGGCCAGGTCCTAGCTGCTATGAGCAACCGCAGCAGAGATCACACTGTGTGGAGGTGAACACGTAACTGCAGCAGAGATCACACTGTCATTGCATGAGCTGTTCTGACTGCTCATAACAAGCAAGTCTTAACCCAGATTTAGGCCCCTCCTACTGATTTTCTTTCCTTGGCATGACTTTGAAAACACAGTTACTAATCTCAAAATTGCATCCTGCCATCTGTTAGCTTGTTTGCCAGGTGCAAACTAGATAATAGAGCAAACAGAGCAGGGGGCCAACCTTGGCTTATCATTCATAATGGAAATATCAACAGGAGGCTTTGCACAGGTCTGTGAGTAACTGGCACACAGTTTAGAGTACCATCCCATAATTGGAAACAGGCTAATTTAATTGTTTAATAGGCTAATGCAATTCAATCACAATTCAGACTTCTTTTCAAGTTAAAACAAAACTCGGTTAGAAAAACTGCAACACTGAAAGGAAACTATGCTTCCATGTTCATCTTCCTCTGGAGTACAATCAATCAGTCCATTTGTATTTGTATAGCACCCTATGTAGGGTAGCCACAGAGTGCTTTACAGATTGATACAAGAATACATATGTAACAGGGCATATAGTGCACAACTTGAGCCTCTCATGGTGACATCATAGCCTGCAGACTTGGCAAAGCATCCTAACCCCCTGTGTATGGGGGTCTGTCACTCTGCTGGGACTTCATGCTGTCATTTTATTTATTAATCATTAAACATAGAGGTCCAGAAAGTGATGAAAGAAACAAATGCTAAATAATTTTAATACTAATAAGGAAATAGTGTTAAATGTTAATAATTGTATAAGACATACTGTTCAGTAAGTTGTATTTGTATTTATTTCCAACATACATGCCATCTTACCTGCCCATCAGCCTCGATTCCATGTGACACATTTCCATTCTGCATGGGGGGTGTTACCTCCACTTCTACATTGGCGCTGTTTGGAAGGTCGACTTTGTCTGTGAAAGAGGAACAGGGTTTTTTACTTAAAACAGCAGATGCTGTGGAACTGTTCAGGGGTTACCATGTATTCATCAGTGCAACTAAAACCATGTGCATACCTGACCTAAACTGAAGAGGGACACTGTGAGATACTGTGGGTAAGTGAAGGATTGGGCTGACGGAGCGAACAGAACTGGTTACCCATTGGTAAAACTATTGCTGGCTTCTCTCCCTTGCAGTGCAGCTGGAGCAGATGTCACAGATGAACAGGAGCGACAACCCAGGCGTGAGAGTGAAATATTGGTAGATGGTGAAGCAGCAGGAGGTAATGGGCAAATGTGGAGGACACAAGCCAGAGACCAAGACCAAGACAGAGGCATGGATTAAGACCAGTTCAGTCTCTCTGCAGTTCATGGCTGCCGGCCACAGCCTGTGCTATTGTATGGAGTTGATCTCATCCAGCAGTTGTACCAGCAGTTTAATGCCCGAATACTGAGTTGACCAGATTCCTCTGACTAATGAAAAACACACATGTGGGGATTCAAATTTGTTCTAGCACTTTAGATAAAACAGAATGAATAGCCATTTAATCAGATGATTAGGAAACAAATTACTGTGGGATTCATCTGTAACAGGTCAGCTGTTGTTTCACAATAGGGCACTGGCCTGCTGGGTGCTATTTTGTAATTATCAACACAATAGCATACTTTGGTAAATATACCCTGTTTATATGCACATTCTACCATTCTCTATCACCGAAAAAACGTGAAAGGGGTAGAACAAAATGGAGTCATAGAGCTGCTAAATATGTTGAATTTATTGGTACTAACACTGCAATTTAATATACACAATTAGCGAGACTTTGAGCCTGACCATTCTGTTTGTTTCCCTGAACGTCAGATTTTACTGCTGAAAAGGCAGCGCAAATGGTTGCTTCAGCAATATTACTGACTGTTACCTTTATTCTTATGCAATGAGAACACATCAAAGCAGTTGAACATGAATACAGGTCATACATGTGTATTTGGACAAGATGATAATATTGCAAAGTGGTGCTGTTAACATAATTTGTTCCCTTTAATGAATGTCATGTCAGTCTTTTGATTACAGACTTTGATTACAGTTGGAACATCACATCCATGAATATGATTCAGAGCTTCCCACATCTGGTTTCTTTGAAGTGGAAAGATGAAAATTAATTGGTCTCTTGATAAATCCATTTGAAAAATCATGTTGGGAAGATTATTATATAATCATATTTCACATGTCATGTATGTGAGCTATACCTTTCTTCCATAAAAATATAATTACATTTAATCTACTTAAATAAAATAACTTTAGGCCGAGGTGATAACTCAAAACCTTTGAAACTGACCAGATCCATGTAGGGCCGTCATATGGTGTGGATGCAATGAAAAGCAGCACCTTCTATAGAAACAATCATGGCTGGTTTCACAGACCTCAATTAGCACTAGTCTAGGACTACTATACCTAAAGTAACATGGGGTAGTCCATGACTAGTGCTAATCTGGGTCTGTGAAACCAGCCTTTCAACATTTAAAATGGTAACTATTTGGATGGGAAGATAAAAGCCCTCTGACAGAATGCACTGTGTGTTTGAGGACAGATCTTCATCAATTGGCTGTTCTGAGGGCAATTACACATCTATCAGTAAATATCCAGGTACATTTTCCTGCATTGTGCTTCTTACTCACCAGCGCGGTTTGCCATACCGTTGACTTTTTCGCTGTCCTCCACTTGGCATTTCTTTTTGGCAATCTTATGAAGAATGGATGCCTTTTCTCGAAATCTCCCTGCAATGCAAATTATGATAAGGATGTAATTTACCAAAGTCAATTTGACAACAATTCACTGCATAATGTACTACCAACATACATACATACATTTTATCTGCTAATGAATCAGAAGAATTGCAAAAAAGACTGGAAGGAATGAGCTGAGGGTTGTGATGGAAACTCATGGGGTGCTGGGGGCCTGGGGTGGGGGGTCAATGTCTGTCTGTCTGTCTGTCTGACTCTTTTTGAGTTTTTCTATTGCTCTGTATTATAACCCTCCTTGCCAACCTTTATTTTTTTTCGTAATATAACAGTTAATTTTAAGGTTTGAGTATTCCCATGTACAGTACGTTACAATTGTAATAGTTTAAATTAATTAATTATAATTCTCCATAATTGACACCTGTTAAAAGATTTCCAAACATTGACCTATTCACAACTGTAATATTGAATATTCCATCAAATCCAGGACCAGTATCCATAGAACATTGTGCAGGCAGAGTTTAAAAGAAAGTGGAGTAACGTGACAGGTGAGGCGGTGCTTTAGAGCAATTAATATTAAATCTGCAATGAATATTCATTCAGTTAATGCAAAGTAAAACTTATAAATGCAAAGGGATGGCTAATACCAATTGTGAAAAGCCTTTATTTATGATTGCACTGAAAGACAGATGCATATATCACGGCGGTGTGCTGGCAAGAGGACAGAACAGAGGGTTCAGAGAAGAATATAAATTATAAAGAAACATCACAGAAAGCTGCTGTATTTTACAAACTAATAATAGAATTAGCACTGTGGACAAAAAAAGTTTACTCTACTTACATCTACTCACATGTCACTTTAAACAAAATTAAATGGTGTGTTACATTCACTGTTCTATTTTAATTGTAACATGCAATGGATACTTTCACATAATTATTTCTATTAAATAAATCTTTCAAGTTCAAGGTACAAAATGCACACATTTAAAGGCTGCAGTTATAAACTACTTCAGTTTTTTAAAGTACTTTACTCAACCACTTATCTAGGCATTATAATGAGTGAATATCAGAAAGAAATACCAAAATGCAGCATAAGGTCTTTGATTCATAGGTTGTAGCTTTCATTTCTTGGAAGAATCATATTCTACTGTGACAGAAGAAAAGGTGACCTGGTGTCATCAGCAGTGTGGAAAAGCAAGAGACATGGAGCTCCATAAAAGGGCAAGAAAGCTTTTACCAGAAAAAATTGACTAAATATGTGTATAATACATATAAATCATATATTGTATATTACACAGTACAAAGTACAATGCATGGAATTCATCACAGTGTAAACTGCATTACTGTGTCTCCTGCTTTAAGACAAGGGAGAATAAATGATGTTCTTGTTGACTGCAGCAGACAGGTTCATTAGACAGGCACTGTCAGATCTTATAGGTCTTCATGTAAACTGCCTTCTTTCTGGCCATACTGAAATTAACATGAAAGCATACATAAATATACAAACTGGTAGTGAACAGAACATTGAAACACCTGGGTAGATGAGGGACACAAAGTAAATGGAAAGCAAGGACATTCATTATGCAAATAACATCCCACTGCAGATTTCAACCTGGGTGTCAAAAGTTACATTTGTTCTACGTCAAATTATATATTTTTAATAATCATGTTATTTTAGGTTTATTTATAAATCCATGAAGATAACCATCTTAATTGCTGTTTTCTTTTTTAATCTGCCAGTTCTACATACATAACAAGTGTTTTTACTGTTGGCAGATCTGCTGGATTCATGTAATTTCCCTCTGAGAGAGACATTTGTTTGAATTGTTTCAAGGTTAAGGAAAATGTTGTCTGCAAACACTTTTTATATGGGAATTCATAAAATTCAATGGCATTAGACAACAGTCTGCACAGGACTGCAATGTGCTTTTTGAGCATGATGTTTTCTGCTATACTAATGCCATAGTTTAAAAACAAATGTATATATCACACTGAGTTGTTTCTAGTCTAATTCACCTTGGCATTCCTGTCAAAGAGATCTTTAATGAAATATAACAGGACAGAGCACTGTGCGTCTATTTCAGAACAGCCCAGTTTGTTGTTATTGAAGTTGTAAAGTGTGGGTTTAGCCTGCCTCAATAACAGACTTCTGGAGCAAACGTCTGAGCCTGTAATTCAGTGAATTCACGTATTACATGAAAAACAGATCTGGTTCATACTGCTAGCAGATGCAGTCTGAACAGACTTACCATGAATAATCTTTTTTTATTAAACCTATGGTCTCATATTAAATCTACTTCAGCTTAAAATGTGATAGCTGATTAATTACTAGTTTTAATGGGTACACTAAATATATAAAAAATAATATTCACTTTGGTCTGAACAAATCATTCCAATTCGTATTGCTATATCCTATTTTAACTTTTGCTATAGGTGCTTTATCATGTAATGAACAATACTCACTGAAATTCAACACACAGATCATACATGTGATTTACAGCCTCACTAATAAAGATTAGAACAAACACTGTTTATATATAAGTAAAAATTTATATTTTTTTACCAATTAAGATGAACAGAAATAGCTCAAGGCAGACTATTACTCAAGTTTCTAGTGCTTTCTTTCTAAAGAGAATGACTCATAAAGCAGCGTATGGGAGGTGCAATTCATGTACCCATGTTATAAAACAGCTCACAATGTGGAGGTATGTTTTTAGGCTATATGTTTCTGGACAATTTAACTGTGAAAGGAAAATAAAAAATAAAAAATGATTGTTATTGTGAGGGCCCTACGCTGTATGTGACCTGTGATCTTGGCACATTGATTAAGCGGCCGCTGCACTACAGGTTTTTTTAAAGGGACATGCACTGCTTTATTACATCTTATTCAATTGTATTTATTAGAATGTGTAAATAAATCATTTAAATGTTTCAGTTTACTAGCAGAAGCACATAATCTGTTAATGAAATAGTTAAAAGTACAGCACATCTGTAAGCAATTTCAGGAGGTCCTTTAATACAGTGTTTGGTCAAATGTGCATGTCCTTTTCCACAAGGCCTGGTATGTATTTGAAAGATATCCTACAGCAGAATACCAAGTGCCCCGTTGTGTTATGCCTGGTGCAGGTGGCATCTCTATGGATAAAAGACTTACGGTTGGGTTGCTTCTGTCAAGTAGTTTTTAAAAGATAGTTTTCTGTTTGGACAATGTAAACATTTTGTTAACAGTTTCAACCAACTTGTCTGCAAAAATATTTACCCAGATATTTCTGGCAATGTCTATTGTGTGGGCATAACAAGTCAAATGTACTGAATTTGGCAGTAAACCTACATGAACATCATTGTATGCCTTGATGATGTAACTAGCCTTATCGTAAACAAATCCAGTGACATTATTCAAATTAACTTCAAATGTGTTTAAATATTTCACAAGATGCAGGGACATGTAGTGCATAGCAGTTGAATTACAATTGAAAGAAACAGGTTGCATAAAATGCAGGGCCTGAGTTATTATATATATATATATATATATATATATATATATATATATATATATAAATAGGCGGCAAGTGAACATTTTGTCCTCAAAGTTGATGTGTTAGAAGCAGGAAAAATGGGCAGCGTAAGGATCTGAGCGACTTTGACAAGGACCAAATTGTGATGGCTAGACAACTGGGTCAGAGCATCTCCAAAACTGCAGCTCTTGTGGGGTGTTCCCGGTCTGCAGTGGTCAGTACCTATCAAAAGTGGTCCAAGGAAGGAAAAGCGGTGAACCGGCGACAGGGTCATGGGCGGCCAAGGCTCATTGATGCACGAGGAAGCGAAGGCTGGCCCATGTGGTCCGATCCAACAGACGAGCTACTGTAGCTCAAATTGCTGAAAAAGTGAATGCTGGTTCTGATAGAAAGGTGTCAGAACACACAGTGCATCGCAGTTTGTTGCGTATGGGGCTGCGTAGCTGCAGACCAGTCAGGGTGCCTATGCTGACCCCTGTCCACTGCCGAAAGCGCAGTGGACAATGGGCATGTGAGCATCAGAACTGGACCACGGAGCAATGGAAGAAGGTGGCCTGGTCTGATGAATCACGAGTTCAAGGTGTTGACATGGCCTCCAAATTCCCCAGATCTCAATCCAATCGAGCATCTGTGGGATGTGCTGGACAAACAAGTCCGATCCATGGAGGCCCCACCTTGCAATTTACAGGACTTAAAGGATCTGCTGCTAACGTCTTGGTGCCAGATGCCACAGCACGCCTTCAGAGGTCTAGTGGAGTCCATGCCTCGACGGGTCAGGGCTGGTTTGGGACCTACACAATATTAGGCAGGTGGTCATAATGTTATGGCTGATCAGTGTGTATATATAATTGTTATTATTATTAGTAGTAGTGTAAGGTCATCTGAAGTCAAAGCCAGGAATGGTGTGATCTTCTGTTTACAGAGCAGTGGTGTAATCGCCTACACAAAAGCTACTGCAGCAAACTGGCAGAAATCTGCCAAACTCCTTGAGCAATGTGACTAGAAGTATGAAAGGAATGGCTCAGCATCCTGCAGGTAAGATTCTGTCAATGAGTTTTACAGAATATGGGTACAGGGTCAGATTATTTATGTATAATTTAATTAGTTTATGGGGGTTATGATTGGGGTTGGCAACTGTAAGAAGCTCCAGAAAGACATTTCTCTCACTGTCAAAACATGTAGAGTACCAGGAACACTTCTTTACATATTAGAGTACATACGGTTTTAATTCCAGTTAAGTGTGGATTATATACGAAAGTGCCCTTATTACTTCCAGTGAAGCGTCCAGTCTCATTGTCACAGACACTGTCCCACCATTTCACATCTAAAACAAGGGCCTTTTTCTTTCTTAAACATATTAACAATAACTTTGTGAGTAAGATTCTACAGAGAATCATGCAGTCGTGCAAATCTAACACAAGGAGAATATGATATTCATGATCCAGAGAGTCTCAGCTGTGGTGTGGATGACTGTGTGCGTCTGACTGAGCAACACCAAGCAGCATGCAACGCAGTAATATGACCACAACTCCACAGAGCGGCTGACAGAAAAGCAAAGCTTTAGGGGAAAAATAAGAACTTGGTCACAAAGTGTTTAAAGCCTGATTTCTGTATCCAAATTGTTTCATTTACATTACTGAAGGTGCAGGATGTAGATATATAATGTTTTTATTTAAAAAAAAAACTTTTTTATGAACTGACCCTAATGAGGTTTAAGAGATTATTTTGTAATCAACTTCTACTTTTCACTTGGATCATGCTTCAATCATGGTGCCTTGACTACAGAAATACATTTTAATGCTTTGTGCAGAATGGATCCTGGTATAATTATACAGCCAGTATAGTAAGTGGATATTATAGATGGAAAGAGAAGAAAATCGAAGCGTCA
Organism: Amia ocellicauda; assembly: GCF_036373705.1. Taxonomy (NCBI): domain Eukaryota; kingdom Metazoa; phylum Chordata; class Actinopteri; order Amiiformes; family Amiidae; genus Amia; species Amia ocellicauda. The sequence goes on along the minus strand of NC_089862.1, from coordinate 37,855,273 downwards.
AAGGGCACATCAAATTCCTCAGAGATGAGAAGAGACACTCAGACACAGAGCAGCCGACCTGCACACAATGCCCTGAGTCTACAATATCAATAATGGGAAATGTCACGTATTATCCCTATGCAGTTTTCTCTTTGAGAACTGCAAATGACCTCCCTGCACTGGTACCTCTGAGTGGGAAAACTGCACGAGCCTGGGGCTGTTCTAACAATGTCTGTTTCTCCATTGCAAGGAAATGTGATGGATATATTTTGAACTACATTTGAAACTAAATTTGCACTTCACAGTTCATCACCAAACAACAGGAGTTCTCTGAGGGCTCCTCTAACACAGCACACATCTACCACTGGCCTTATGAGGGCATTGGTGACATTTCTACTGTTTTTATACAATAAGTTATATTCTTTGATATTGTTTTCTTTTTTCTTTTTTTAACCTTTTATATTTTATATTATTTTATATTAATCAAACTTTTGAAGATCAGAGAATGGTGTAAATATATAATGTGTTGCTTTAATATAATAAGTAATGTTCTTGTATTTCTCAATCTTGTCATCCTTATAAGTTTTTAAACTTGAAAGTTATAAGTCTAAAGCACCCAGTCTGAAGACTTTAATCTCAGGTCTGCTGTCCGTGTGATGATGCCACACAGTGTTTGCTCTTCATCGATAATTTTCAGCTAATATTCATAATTATTCATTATTCAATTATTTTTTCTGGATGCCTTACCTTTTTCTGCAAAGTTCACTAAGATGCTATACACATCCTATATGAATGTAGTAAACATGTGCGATGGAGAGTGTGGTCAGAGGTGTCCTGTGTATTAGACATTTCAAGTGCCTGGAAACATTTCTCAGGAATTACAACCCAAGAAAATAGTATTCCATCAAAACCTATAAACAAGGCATACCATGCTCATCTGGTGCAGCCTTTAGTGGTTTATGCTTCAAGTGTAACAGTTATTTTCACTTTCTTGAAAATCTCTCCACCAACATACATATTTTTTTTTCTGTAGAGCTTTAAAAAAGTTTTACCAACAGTGGTATATGACTCATAAGGCTAATGCACATTTTAAAGGCTTCAGCTCACAACTCCTTAGCGGCTGCTACAATGCACTGAAATCTACATGGCAACAGTATTTTAAATATAGTCTATTAATGCATCTATACTGCATTTCTCTAGCTTCATATCTAGTGACTAAAGCACTGATTGACGTACAGCTCGTTAATAGATTTTGAGGTTTAAGTGTTAGTTGTAGAAGCAGAAACTGGAAGAATGACAGAAACACAATCCAGCAAAAGCAAAAGATGTTGAAGAAAACAATGTTTTTCTCTGAGATCGATGAGTCACAATACCACATTGTCTCAACCGTGCAATTGAGTAGGCAGTTCTAGGGGCTTTATCAATACACTTCTCAACCATTTAAAATGCCAAGAGTTATATTTAACTGTTACCAGCCATTATATTTCATAGTATTACAGTTGTAATTTAACTAAAATTACAGTATAGGTTCTTTACAATATATGAATTATAAGTTTATAAGTAACAATCAATTAAAGCTGCTAACAGGCAGGTTAATCTGTAGGGCACTTAAATAAGCATGGTTTCCTTGGTACTTTAAAAACTAGTGTGTAAGCTTATATGTCTTCAGGGAAGATCACCATTTCAGTGAACCCTCTGCAGCCACTATATACAGTATACTGATATACTGAAGCAGAAATGTATTTCCACAGAAGATGGTGGATGAAGTCACTTTTCACACAAATGGAAACAAGTTTTAAACAATGTTCTGTCACTTCCTTGGGCACATTTATATTGGTACCCAATGTGCATGGACTGTTAAAATCCTAAATATAATTAATGATGAAATGTTTGATCCTCTAGGCATTTTCCAACATCTTGCACACAACTCACATTTTTGCAGAATCTGATTTTGAAGTTTGTTTACAAATTTGTGAACCGATACCCTTTTAAAACCTCTTGCTCACACCCCACCCCCATCTCTCCTGTTTCAGGCAGTGCAGCCAACACATTTGAAAAGCAAGAGGAAATCAGCAGTCATGACTGAGACCAGCAAATGCAGTCGTGCACTGCGTGCGCTGCCACTGATGCTAAGATGCATCATTTTCTACAGTACCAAACTCAGATTCTCTAACACATTATCACAACAGAAATCACAAGATTTAACTGTTAAAACTATTATATGTAATACAAATTTAGTATGGGTATCATGGACAAATAGAAATTCCCATAGCATCCTGCTTGAACATAAAAAGTAACAACAAATAAAACATAGGTTGAAGTTGAGGTGAGGACTGGAATTAAACTCTCAGACAACAGTTAATATGATTCATTGTCAAGGACATTTTTATCTCAGGGTATCAAACATGGAACATCTACCACAGGCTAGCAGTCCTGTTGGATTGAAAGAGCAAGCAATCGGCGCTCATTCACTGTGCTTGTGGGCTTTTCTGAGTTAGTGGGAGAATAAACTGTTCAGAGATATAAAGTGATGTTTCTGAGTACAATCCATGCCTCTTCCTGTCTAGTTCTAACAGTTTTGAAAGTCCGATTCATATGTGCTGCTGCCGATGCACTTGCCATGCCAGTAAAAGTGAAGGAAAACCATTTCTGTTTGTCTACCATAAACAGATAAACAAATCTTTTCATAATCAGCATTAACTGAAATAATCATGAATCCAAAAATAATAATTAATGAGTGATGGTTACAATGATGTGCACTAATGTTAGCAAAATCTTGCTACAATAGATGTATGAAATGTATCAAAAATGGTAAGAAGACATAAAACCGTTCGCAATAATATGAAAATGAAATAAAATGTAATGTGGAGGAAAAATTGGAAAACTCTTACCTTCTTCAGTCATTGTGTGATAATATTTTAGCTTTCCATATGTTCCAAGTTCTACAACATCACAGTAAGAGACACAAGTGTAAGGTAATAAGAAAATGTGAAAATGAAAGAAAAAGACATTGAGACCTTGTCAATTCATACAGTTCAATGAAGGTAGTTATTGATGAAGTAGAACTTTCTTACACTGCTGGAAATCACTATCATATAAGGAAAAAGATGTTTGTAATACAGAGGTAATGAGGTAAATATATTCACACACACTCACAAACACACATTGCAGCAGATTAAATAGTATAGTTTATAATTTAATTACTTGAATGAACATTGTAATGTCGTAGTTTAAGGGCTGTAAAAAGGATGGCATTTTATGGTTTTGCAACTGGAAATATGCAGCTTTGTATGTTTTCTTGATGCATTAAACATACAAAGCACAGCTGGCATTATGTAATCCATGATGATGATTTACAGCATAGAATATGAAATTTAAGACCTGATCAAAATTGTTAAGGAGAAGACATTCACTATGTAATAAATGTTACATCTTTGAAAATCTGGGTCTGTGTGCTGAGCAGGGGATTCGAGGCTGTGGGTCATCAGGACCAGAGTCATTCAGACACATTTCTCTGAAATGGTACTCTATGGCAATGAATGGGAGCTATAGGGAAAAACCAAATATATGCAAACAACAGAAACAAATATAATTTGTTTAGGAAGGTCAGATAGAATTTGAGTCACAGAGAGCATATGATTACAGCCAAACCTCTCTGACTGCAGACTGTGTGTGACGAGAACAAGGTTGGGTCTTTCTGAAGACATGCCTTGATATGCAAGTATAATAACAAGATAAACTGCTGGTTGCTACTTTACTGCTTACTGTGGCTCACTTTCATAAAGGATAGATGGTGTACTTCTGCAATGTAAGAGACTTTACAGGTATATATGTTTTAAGAGAACATTGTATAGATGTTATATATGTGTCTGCCGTTTTAGGCTACAGCTCTTCGTGACCCTGTACTGAATGAGGCAGTTATTGAAAATGGATGGATGGATGGCCTTTAATTTGTTAATGCCACTTGGTATTCGGGGGGGGGGATTGCTGTTGTTTACCAGTGTCACTTTGTCAGTTCTCGCTGACCTTTGTAGTCTATCTAGGTACCAGAGTGGAAAGCTTTTAACATCGATCCTATTGCATGTTGATGGGTAGGTGTTACATAAAGGAGCAGAAAGTATGTGGCAACACGAGGCCTGAAGCAGCGAGTATTTATCAATGTTGGTCTGGAATTGGCAGAAGTACAGATTTATTGGAACATCAGAGAGGCTGTGACACTCAGACAGAGACCAGTGCTTCTAGTTCACATGTCTGGTTCCTAGAATACCATGGAATCCATGCAAATGGTGACTGCAGGGTCACACGTCTTTCCATAAAGGCCAGCGACCCAGCCTGGATGCAGCCATAGAGGATAATGGCATATGACAGGAATGCCACCGATCAATATACAAAATAAGCCTATTAAATGAGTGCAGATGGCAAGTGTGTAAAGCAGGGATTTCAGCACTGTGTTCAAGTCCAGCATTTTCAGAGGAGGGGTCTTGCACAGAACAGGCCAATGGTTCAAACTCAAGGTACACCTACAGCTGTGCTTAATTTGTAGAAAAAGGAGTGCCGCGTGTGACAAGTGCAACCGGTGGGGAGGGGCTACCGAGTTGAGTCTTCGTCGTTATCGTCTTCACAATTATTTTTAAACTGTATGCACACATTACATTGTCATGAGGAGCTGTGCTTAGAGGTTCCAGAGTGCGGACTCAAATTCTGAGGTGACAGAGCTGCGGCATGAACTAAACCCTGACCTACAGAATGCATAACATTGCAACATCACAACCTAGAAATTATTAATTCAGCATGAAGCTACAAAATTTAAGCTACAAAACTTTGAACTCTCAATATACCAAAATGTGATAATAATAATAATAATAATAAATTATTATTATTATTATAAAATAGTACAACCACTATTATTACTATTACAAGTATTATTATTATTATTATTATTATTATTAGTAGTAGTAGTAGTAGTAGTAGTGGTGGTAGTAGTAGTAGTATTAGTAGTAGTAGCAGCAGCAGCAGCAACAGTATATCAATTATATGTATAGATGTACACTCACCTAAAGGATTATTAGGAACACCATACTAATACTGTGTTGGACCCCCATTCGCCTTCAGAATTGCCTTAATTCTACGTGGTATTAATTCAACAAGGTGCTGAAAGCATTCTTTAGAAATGTTGGCCCATATTGATAGGATAGCATCTTGCAGTTGATGGAGATTTGTGGGATGCACATCCAGGGCACGAAGCTCCCGTTCCACCACATCCCAAAGATGCTCTATTGGGTTGAGATCTGGTGACTGTGGGGGCCAGTTTAGTACAGTGAACTCATTGTCATGTTCAAGAAACCAATTTGAAATGATTCGACCTTTGTAACATGGTGCATTATCCTGCTGGAAGTAGCCATCAGAGGATGGGTACATGGTGGTCATAAAGGGATGAACATGGTCAGAAACAATGCTCAGGTAGGCCGTGGCATTTAAACGATGCCCAATTGGCACTAAGGGGCCTAAAGTGTGCCAAGAAAACATTCCCCACACCATTACACCACCACCACCAGCCTGCACAGTGGTAACAAGGCATGATGGATCCATGTTCTCATTCTGTTTACGCCAAATTCTGACTCTACCATCTGAATGTCTCAACAGAAATCGAGACTCATCAGACCAGGCAACATTTTTCCAGTCTTCAACTGTCCAATTTTGGTGAGCTTGTGCAAATTGTAGCCTCTTTTTCCTATTTGTAGTGGAGATGAGTGGTACCCGGTGGGGTCTTCTGCCGTTGTAGCCCATCCGCCTCAAGGTTGTACGTGTTTTGGCTTCACAAATGCTTTGCTGCATACCTCGGTTGTAACGAGTGGTTATTTCAGTCAAAGTTGCTCTTCTATCAGCTTGAATCAGTCGGCCCATTCTCCTCTGACCTCTAGCATCAACAAGGCATTTTCGCCCACAGGACTGCCGCATACTGGATGTTTTTCCCTTTTCACACCATTCTTTGTAAACCCTAGAAATGGTTGTGCGTGAAAATCCCAGTAACTGAGCAGATTGTGAAATACTCAGACCGGCCCGTCTGGCACCAACAACCATGCCACGCTCAAAATTGCTTAAATCACCTTTCTTTCCCATTCAGACATTCAGTTTGGAGTTCAGGAGATTGTCTTGACCAGGACCACACCCCTAAATGCATTGAAGCAACTGCCATGTGATTGGTTGGTTAGATAATTTCATTAATGAGAAATTGAACAGGTGTTCCTAATAATCCTTTAGGTGAGTGTATATTCCAGAAATAATACTAAGCCAGAACAATTTAGCAATACTGTGCATATGATTGAATGATTCTGTTATTGCTGCTGTAATGGTGACTTCGTCTCTGTTGTAATTGTATCCATTCATTGTTGACAGTGATTAACCACACCAGGTACAGCCTTCCCCTCTCCATGTGAAACAGCTGACCAGTGCTAGTGCGCTGCCCCTGACACCCACAGGCTGAGTAACAGTCTGACTGCAGCACAGTGTAGCTAGAGCCAGACCAGGGCCAGCCACAGCCCAGCAAACTGACCCTAGTCTCTGATGGCTCCCTAACTCCCCTCTATCTGCACAGAGTGATCTCATTGGACAAAGTAAATAGACAGATACACATAACCCTGTGTGAGCAGAACATGGATCATCATGCAGCTCAGGACTGATTTTTCTGTATGTACCAGACACTAAATCATTGATCTATATTTATTTGTCTAAAGATTAGATGAGAGGCTATGCTTTAACTGTCTTCAGTGTGAGAAGTTATTTAAGTTCAATGCTTGATACTGTCCCCAGTTGATTTAGACAAGCTGTTTGAAGGGAAAAACCGAGGTGACTTCTGTCACAAGAGGCCATTCCATAGTGTGACTCTACTGGAGTGTCCAGGTGTGGATATTTGCACATGAAGGGATGATATTGCAAGCACATCTAGGAGAAAAGCCCAAGAGAACTGAGTTTATGGGCAAATAAATAGGACACAGAGAAGGATATACAAATGAAAACCACATTTCATGTTAAAACATGAATAACATCTTGTGTAGAGTCTGGAGCTTCAGTCTAAAGAAGTTGCTTCAGTGTGAGTCCCGCTTCTCCATGTGGCTACCGGGTTCAGGGTGGCCATGGCCTGCTGGCTCAGAGGCTCAGCTTGCAAGAATTTGCCCAGCACTCACAATGCACAACCATAACACAAACCAAGTATCGCAACACACACACTGGGTAACCCAATACACACACAAACCCTTAATAATCCAACACACACATGTTTGATAACCATTACATGCACTGAGTTACCCAACACAGACACACAGACAATGGGTAACCCATCAGAAACATACTGGATTACAAACTCACTACATTTCATTTTGGTAGATTACTTTACATAGCTCCTAGAAATTACATCTCTGTGTTTAAGATTTACAACTACAAACCCAAGCTGTCTAACTCCATTCTGGGAGTGTTTAAAGGTGTAAAAGTCCAACCCGTAGCCCATTCATATCACAAGGATTCCTCCGTTGAAGAAGAACTTACTTTGCAACAAATCAAGGTTCTTAATAATTTTCTTCAAACTAAAATTGTATGGATCCCTTGCTTTATTTTAAGACATGACATAGACCTCAGCTTTTAAAATCCATAAAACTGAGACAAAGCACATCAAAAAACAGATAATACAGGTAATACATTTTTCAGCATTCATATTTTCCAGCAGCAGCTACACTGTCAATACAACAGAGATGGATAGACAGGCTGCCAAAAATGTAAGAGGTCTCATGAGGTAAAGAGCTGAAAAGAGCAATGCAATTGTATACTATGCAACTGCTTTGGAAACGCCACCCCCGAGAGTTCAGCCAAATCAGTGCAATGTCAGTGCTGTTAGATTTCCATGCAACCAGCTCTGCTATCAGGAGCAGTGGCTAAGACAGCTGACATACACAGAGGCTAGAGAAATGATAGGGGCAAGTAAAATGGAAAAGGGAAGCAAAGCAAAAGCCGTAAAATGCAGAGATTTAAAATAAGAACAATACAATCAAATCTGAGAGCAACAACTTCTGTCACATTTGACCCCATTCGCATTGCACAGCAAACAGGGGAAGATCAACCAGGGAGAGATTTGGGGGAGCCAGGTCCAAACTGCCAGGGCTATGAACAGCTTTGCTATGATTAAAGAATAAATATATTCAACTCACCAGAATCAGCAAATTCTGAGGAGAGAAAGAAAAATAGAGAAATAGAAAAAAGTATGAAAAAAGAAGGGAGATCCTAAGTATTACACATTATCATAACACAGAGAATTATTGACAGAGGCCCACAATTCCCACAGTTAAGGGTAAGTTACCAGAGGGACTTGCAGATTAGAATTGGTAGATTGCAATTGCCACAATAAATCACATTTTAGATCAAATCAATGCATGAATAACAAAAGATGAAAGTGTACATAATCAAATGTCTTCCTATTGTTCAATCTTTGATGAATGGAATGCACTGAAAATTAGGATGACTTTGGATGAACACATAGAAATATTTACATTAAACATTTTAAAATAAACCTAAAGACCTTTTTTAATGAGAAATACAAATTAAGATTTTTTAAGTAATCATTTTACCCGCTCTCCCCCTCAAACACATAAATACGAAAGGCTAATTTCATGACTACATTTCTTAAGAATGTATTTAAATAAATAATCTAAATTTCTGCTTGGGTTACCAGTAAAACAAAACTGAGACTTAAAAATGAATTGTCAATGGTTGTTTTAAATTGGTTTAAATCCTTAAACAACAACAACATACAGATGAATGTTTGTTGTTTTTCCCTGTGTGGTGTTTCTGGTAGGGTGTGCCATGGGGAGGCTGCACTTTCACTACAGTGCCTACAGTCCCCTTAAGATTTTCCCCTTTTGTTGTCTTATGGCCTGGAATTAAAATGCATTAAAATATGTTTTCCCATTTAACTATACATTCTACCCCACAGCTTCCAAGTTAAATAAATATTCTAGAAATGTGTCAAAAATTATTTCAAAATAAAACCTGAAATAGCTTGGTTGGATAAGTGTCCACCCCCTTGTAATTGCAATCCCATAATAGCTCAGGTGTAACCCATCACCTTCAAAATAACACACCAAGTTCAGAGGCCTCCACCTGTGTTAAACTTTAGAAAGTCACATGATTTCAGGGTAAATTCAGTAGTTCCTATAGGTTCACTTTGCTGGGATGTGCATTTCAAAGCGAATACTCAACCATCCCTCAAAATCCCTGAAATACACAGATCGGTGGAAGGTGTATGGCACCACCAAGACCCTGCCTAGATCAGGCTGTCCGTCCAAACTGGATGACCAAGTAAAAAGGAGGCTGATCAGAGAGGCTACCAAGAGGTCAATGGCAACTTTTCAAGAGTTACAGGCTTTTATGGCCAAGACTGGTCACAGTGTGCATGTGACAACAATATCCCAAGCACTCCACAAACCTGACCTGTATGGCAATATGGCAAGTAGGAAGCCATTAATCAAGAAAGACCAAGAAAACAAGCCATGTGGTCCGAATAAACTAAAATTGAATGTTTTGACCTAAATGTGAAGCATTATGTTTGGTTTCAAACACAACACAGTGCATCACCGAAAGGTCAGCATTTCTACTGTGAAGCATGGTGGTGCAGCATCATGTTATGAGGATGTTTCAAATGGGCAGGACTGGGGCAATTATCAAGACAGAAGGGAAAATGAATGGAGGAAAACCTGCTGCCTCCTGCTGGGACGGATGTTCACCTTTCAACATGACAACAACCTGAAGCACCTACAGTAGAGTAGCTAAGTAACAAAAATGTAAATGTCCTTGAGTGGCCCAGTCAGAGGCACAACCTGAATCCAATGGAACATCTGTGGAATGACTTGAAGATTGCTGTCCAACAACACTCCCCAAGGAACTTGAAAGGTTTTGCTGCCTGCATGTATTAACTCAAGGGTATGAAGACTTATCCAACTATGATATTTAGGTTTTGTCTTCATCTTCCAGTTTCATCTACAAAGTTTTTCACAACAAATCCCTTTTCCCCTTAACAGTGTGAAGTTTGGTATGTAGATAAGAGTATAAAATCCTACTTTAAAAGCATGAAACTCTGAGGCACTGACACTGTGCTTTGTGAAAAATGTTCAAGGGTGTGTAGACTTTCCATAGGCACTGTACATTCACAAAAGGGTAACAAACTGAATCTTATGCCACTGTGATATCCTCATACTTTGAACTGAATAACAGCAATGCTTCCAGTCACAATCCAAATACAAGTTATGCAAAATATTTGACTCACATTAGATTTCATGTCCATTGCTGGGAGTTCAGTGTAGGAAATGTGTTAACCCCCCCAACCCCGATAAATTATGATAAATTATGACTGACGAATAATAGATGTCATGGTGTAGAGCTCTGAAAGCACTTGTGCAAATTCTCAGTAGTGAGCAAAATCACAACTGTTCAGTGTTGTATAAGAGCTGTGTGAACAACTTGTCTATGAGGCTTATCTGGGAAACAGCTTTAAAGAGCTGTGCACAGAGATAACTATATAAGTAACTGAGACGTTTACAGCACTGACAATGTCAAGCCTAAGAGCCACAGAGACATGCAGGGAACACTGGGAGTTTTTGCCATTTTAAACCACATGAAGAGACATTTGGTGATTGTTTCAAAAATGACTTGCATGTTGCCCAAAGTAGCTGTTATCCTGCCTGCTTATTGTACCGTGTGCTGTATGATTATCTTCAGCAGATGGAAGTGTTATCAAGAATGAACATAATCTCTTTAATGAATTCTATAATCTAGGATTTCCAATATTCTGCCTTCCTATTTTACTCACAAGCTTCCACACTGTGTCTGTGTAGATCTGAGCGGCATTAAAAACTGCCCCCCAGGGACACACCTGAACGACACACCTGGGGACACACTTGTGTGCCTGGAATGACAAAGAGCTTCTCTTCTTCAGATTACAGGTACAATGATTTCATAACTTTTTGACATCTTCAGGAATTTCCTACTCCCTATGTTATATCAGCCATTGTAATGTTGCCCTATCTTAATCATTGTAACCATTCCCACGAGCCCAGTATCACTGGACATCATGTGCTCTCTGATCTGAAAAATCAATAAGAGCTTGTGGTTTTCAACGCAGCCCTCAGAAAGATGGCACCTGGTAATTCTCAGTGTTTTTAATATAGTCATTGACAAGAGTCCAGAATCTGCAACAATCTTGGAATCTATTTTATACCAGGGTGAATAGGAAATACTCCAGGAATCCCTGGAATATCTGTGCCTAGTCATACCCACAGCTCCATTAGGCCCAGTGTTGCTCTCCTGCTAATCTGCACCTTTACATGCATGTGTTGAATCCATTATGTATCCAGGGTCACATGTAGATTCAGGTCTGAGCTTTAAGTCAAACTTAATTTTTTTCACGGGTTGTCTTTCCTCATTAGCACAACTGATATTATGTAAAGGTAAAAGGTAAAAGACAAAACTACTCATGCAATTCAAATAATTCAAAGCAAATTATATGCAGTGTAATAAATAACAAAATCATATTATATTACATTGAATGAAACAGAACAGTAAACACTACATTGTATTGGTTATTGTGGGAACCAGTCACAAGGGGCAAGGAGATTTATAGGAGTAGGACATATAGAATATATCTCATGGGCAGAAGTAGTTTAGAGAGGGACGGAGTTCTGTGTGGTTCCTCTAAAAAACACCGAAAATAAAAACTGCTGCTTCCACCCCCGATTTGCTCTCTGGTTATTTGTTGTTTTGTTTGTGCCGGTGAATCCAGGAGCAAAAGCTTAAAATGCTTCAGTATCATAAATACATTTTTAACAAAACTAGGCCTGAACATACACACAGACAAGGGTTACCTATTTTGAGAACACTGGCTATGTAATCAATTGTCATATATACAGTGAATTGTCATTATTATCTGTATACAGTTTAAAACGATTCTGTGAACAACAAACAAGCAACCAAGATTAAAGAGTTTGGTACAAAGATCAAAATGTAATTATAAGGATTAAACACATTGTACCAAGATTGCTAAACACCTTATATTCCAGGGAGAACTGTTAAGGTCATGAATTGAGAAATACAGTGGAAAAGGTGTAGATGATGAAGTTAAATATCTATGAAGATCGATATCTGACAGTTTCTGGATAATTGATGCTAAAGAGAACAATACTATGATACTGGAAAAGGAGGGCATCAGTGGGTATGGTGTCCACAGTGTAAGGCTCCATTAGAAAATACTAAACTAACACTAAGATCAGCCTGAATTACACACAGACAAGCTTCATTATATCTTAGACAGCATCAGGTGGTTAGAACCATACAATTATGGTTTAATGAGGATAAGTAAATAATGAGGATACAAACTCAAAGAAGAGAGGAAATGTCATACAAGTCTTCTAGGTGCAATATGCAATATAGATGTCTCTTTTATTTTGAGCCATTGGGTTTGTATTGTTGTCTTTAAGAAAGGGGGAAACTAAACATGACAATAGTTTAATAGATATAGGTTATGTTTTATGAATACATGCATTATGAATATGGCCCACTGTCATCTGCTCAGAGATTAAATAAATGGTGCTTGTCTGAAGGAAATATAAAAATATCAAAGAGACTACTAACTTGGAATAACAAAACCTTCTCATATTTACCATACACATCATAGAGTTAGGTCCATAAATATTTGGACAGTGACACAATTGTCATCATTTTGGCTCTGTACACCACCAAAATGGATTTAAATGGAAACAACCAAGATGTAGACTGTAGACTTTCATCTTTAATTTGAGGGTAGGTACATCCAAATTGTATAAGTGGTCCCCCAATTTTAGGGGCTAATAAGTATTTGGACAAACTAACATAATCATGAATTAAGTTTCAATGTGAGTTTCAATACTTGGTTGCAAATCCTTTGCAGTCAATGACTGCCTGAAGTCTGGAACCAATAGACATCACCAGATGCTATGTCTCTTCCCTGATGATGCTCTGCCAGGCCTGTACTGCAGCTGTCTTTAGTTCCTGCTTGTTCTTGGGGCGTTTTGCCTTCAGTTTTGCCTTCAGCAATTGAAATGCTGCTCAATTGGATTCAGGTCAGGTGATTGACTTGGCCATTGCAGAACATTCCACTTCTTCACCTTAAAAAAGTCTTGGGTTGCTTTCGCAGTATGCTCCAGGTCATTGTCCATCTGCACTGTGAAGTACCGTCCAATGTGTTTTGAAGCATTTGGCTGCATCTGAGCAGGTAATATAGCCCTAAACACTTCAGAATTCATCCTGCTGCTTTTGTCAGCAGTCACATCAACAATAAATACAAGAGAACCAGTTCCGTTGGCAGCCATATATGCCCATGCCATAACATGCTTCTCAGATGAGGTGGTGTGCTTCGGATCATGAGCAGTTCCTTCCCTTCTCCATACTCTTCTCTTCCCAATCATTCTGGTCTGGTACAAGTTGATCTTTGTCTCATCTGTCCATAGGATGTTATTCCAGAACTGTACAGGGTTCTTTAGGTGTGTTTTGGCAAACTCTAATCTGGTCTTCCTGTTCCCTGTTTACATCTTGTGGTAAACCCTCTGTATTTACTCTGGTGAAGTCTTCTCTTGATTGTTGACTTTGACACAGATACGCCTACCTCCTGGAGGGTATTCTTGATCTGGCCAACTGTTGTGAAGAGGATTTTCTTCCCCAGGGAAAGAATTCTTCTTTCATCCACCACAGTTGTCTGTGGTCTTCCAGGCCTTTTGGTGTTCCTGAGCTCACCAGTGCGTTCTTTCTTTTCAAGAATGTACCAAATAGTTGATTTGGCCATACCTAAAATTTTTGCTATCTCTCTGATTGGTTTGTTTTGATTTCTAAGGCAAAACTGAAGGCGAAACGCCCCAAGAAAAAGCAGGACCTAAAGACCGCTGCAGTACAGGCCTGGCAGAGCATCACCAGGGAAGAAACCCAGCATCTGGTGATGTCTATGGGTTCCAGACTTCAGGCAGACATTGACTACACAGGATTTGCAACCAGTTTGTCCAAATACTTCTGACACCCTAAAATTGGGGTGACCACATATTAAAATTGGTGTAATTCCTTCACTGTTCACCCAATTTGGATGTAACTACCCTCAAATTAAAGATGAAAGTCTACACTTAAAACACATCTTAATTATTTCCTTTCAAATCCATTGTGGTGGCGTACAGAGCCAAAATGATGACAATTGTGTCACTGTCCAAATAACTGTGTATCTTGCCATAATTAGCTGATACTCTGTTAAACATGTTCTATTAAATATATAGAGAGATATACACATTTAAATTATATTTTATTTATTTTCATATGCCCCACAATTATTTATTAACTAGGCTGCAAAACCAATATGACCCTCATCCCTCATTGCAGATGTGCAGAGATGGCACTGGGCATTATTCACACATCCTGTAGATCATGTACTTTCAGGCCATTCACAATTATTCCCATAAAGACCAAACACTAGAATTAAAGCTAAATTCAAGAGAATGACACAGCTTCCACTGAGAACAGCACAGGAAACCCTGCCAGCCACCGACCCAGAGGTGCTCAGCAAGGTGTGCATCTTCAACCAGACAACCCTGACCGAACTGGTCGATGACATGGACCAGATTCAGGTGGGAAATCTCCAGGCAGAACAGGTCAATGTCCTGAATCACTCAGGAATACACTTACCTATTTGTTAGGCAGCATGCCTTTCAATGTGTCTCAATACTCATTGTAGTTATTGATTAAAATCAATAGAACAGTGGTTCCCAAACCGGTCCTGGGGGACCCCCTACCCTATTTTTTGTTCCAACCGAGCACTCAATTACTTAATTGAACCCTTAATTTAAATAACAATTTCCTAAATCAGAGACTTTTAATTATTTTAAACAGTAGGGGGTTTAAGTTAAGTATAGAATTATATTAAAAAACGTATTGAAGAAACAACTATTTTCTTACACAATTTAAAAAGTAAAATCTAAGCAGATTGTTACTTCAATTAAGGTTCAATTAAGTAATTGAGCGCTCGGTTGGAACAAAAAACAGCAGGGTAGGGGGTCCCCCAGGACCGGTTTGGGAACCACTGCTATAGAATATATGATGTGATCAACATATATATGTAGTAAATTCTGATATCAATAAAAAAATACAAGTGGCCACTAGCAAGTCCAAGTCCCAATGAGTCTTTTACACCTCCTAGACCTTTTCTTGAAACAGTCAGGGTCTTTGGTGAGGTGCAGTTTCCAGCGCTCTTAAACTCTTTTCATGCACCCTTTCTGAAAACTCTGCAATGCCATGGTTGTCAGTCCCACAGGCAACTAAATATAGATCACGGATTTTGCCAAATAAATAGGCAAAATGTCGTTCTGTCACAAATGGAGAGACGATTTATACAAGACATGCAGTTTTGTTCTCACTGATTTCCCTGACAGGAGTTAAGACCAGCACTGAAGCTCCGGCTCTGTGGTTTCCAGTCTCAATGCAAACCCAGTCTCCAGCTAAAGAGTTTACAGTTACATCATCATCATCATCATCATAATAAACATGAATATTTGATTATTATTATTATTATTATTATTATAAACCGCTACACCAAACAGACCAGTCTCCTGGCACTGGAGGTTTATCACCCTACTCATCACACTGAGGGGCTATGTCCCACTACCAGCTCATGCACACAGTGAGCCTTGCTGCATGTTCATTAGGACAGGTCAGCCCTGTCAAGGCACAGCTACGGGTGGGGGCAGGGTTGACTCTCATCAGTGTCAGCAGCTGCGTCTCATTAAGGTGCTTTGCACCAGGTATTCAGACGCAGCTGTGGCACTGATGCAAATGGAAATCACTGCTCTTACCACAGCTGTGCCTCAACTTATTTACACTCCCAGTCATTTATTTCAGGAAGATCCCCATAGAACCTTGGCCAATTTCTGCTTTGAAGCATCACTGCCTGTTTTGTTTATTTGCTTTTCTTTTGTTAGTTAATTTTATTTATAACTCCTTCTGGGAGTTTGAAGGCTCCTCAGTGAGGAGGATATCTTTATTTTATTTTTTTGATTATGCAAAATTGCTGAATGAAAACACGAACCCTCTGTGTCCTCCAGGGTTTGAGTGGTGTAACGACCTGCCCACTGAGAGCAGGACCGTACTGGCCCTGACCACCTCCCAGAATCTGCTCAAGATACACCTGTTCAGAATGCACCTGCAATTACTTAGTGATAGGGAGAAATGTACTACCTGGATAGATAGGCGGAGAAGGAATACTCGGGGCCCAATTTAACTGAAATAATACCAAAATAGTTTATTCAGCTACAATAAAGTGCTCCAGAGATGGCCAGTTGGCAAGACACATCTAGAGTTTTTCAGAACATGCTATCATAGACAAGAGGACTCCCTTTGGCTGCTGGGCAACTGCATGATGTCAATGAGGTGCCCCAAACTTCATCATACCCTGCTCCTGTGTCTCCTGCGCTCTCTATGCTCTTGGATGAAAATGTTTTTCTAAAAATCAGCTCCACAGAACTATTGCAGCTGGCCTCTCCAGAGCAATACACAAAGCTTAAATTCATACATTGGTTACACAATCTTACTGAAACAATGGTGCAAATATAATATATTTGGCATCTAGACGGCACTGTCCAGCAACACTCAGGACATCTGGACATCTCAGCAGTCTTGCTTTGATTCACTTTCTTATTACTTTCCTAATTACTGATGTATCTTTAGCACTTACTGTATCTGTAATAATGATATTTATGCTTCCATGGCGCCTCAGCCCACACCTGGGATGGTACTGAATGTGTACCGGGATGTAAGCTTATCTTGTTTATAATGTTTTTGCACTTATTGTATGTACTGCATTCTACAATGCATAATAATAATAATAATAATAATAATAATAATAATAATAATAATGCTGATTTCATTTGGAAACATTAATCTGCACAGTGAGTTTGGGAGCTGAATTTCCCTAAGACTCCCATTGTCCCTTCCATACTAACATGCTTCACTTTATTAGTGCACCTCTGTGAAGATGTACTGCTGTCAGTAAGTGTCTGAACTCTGCTAACAGGTCTTCAGCTTTCAAGTGAAATTCACTTTTCACCATGAGATGCTTTGACAAGGAGCTGAGACAGCATTGTCAGATATTAGTCTGAGGATAAAATCGTGTGGAAACGTCTGCTCTAATTATAACTCATGTTCCTGTTTCTGAGACAGACCTACATGATTGTTTCATGGCATCACAGCCTGGTTTAATTCTACACTGCAGTGCATATAAGTGCCATCATTGTGGGTATATTGAGGGTGTATTCTATGATATATTCACAAAAATTTCTTTGTATCAGTAACGAAGACAAGCAAACTAACCATCTCTTTAAACAATCTGTGAACATTTTGAGTGATTATGGAAATTAATTAATGTATGCAAAAATTAAAAAAATGTTACTGGACTGTTCACACACTTTAACAGCCAAACAATATGCATGTGACCATAGACACCTTAATGACCTGCAAATAAGCACTGTATACTGTGACACATTGGTTATCACACACAATCTCACAATGATCAGCTGAAAAGGACACTTGAGAAACCTTCAGAAAAGAGTGACCGATACAGCCGTAGACACAAACAAGTGGTTAAATGCACAATGTTGTGAGGTAATGAAATGAGTGGCTTTCACTAATGAGTGAGAAAGATCATTAACAAAAAAACATGCTTTACACAGACACTGGCTAAGGACCAGAGCAGCCGCTCTCTCATTCCTTCCACATTTCTCTAAGCGCTGAAGACAGAGTGTTAACTTATCCTCCAGATATCTACCAGGGTTGATAACAGCTGTGAGACACTGGATCCTTAGGTGGAAACACGAGCTGCTGCACATTTCCTTGGTGGCCTATTTGTTTTGTTAATTAACATCACAAGTGCACAAGTCAACCAGTACCTTTTTCAGTGTGATTAGATTTTCTTAAAAAGCAAATCATTCTGCAGGGAACTAACACTTCTTGTTGTTCTGCTATATAATGTATTATAAAAAGTATGTATTGAACTCTGGGGGCTAACAGGTAATGATTTTCTCTGTGTAGTCTGTATGTGTTATCTAAAAGAAAAATTAATTACATTTACCTTGCTTAGAAATAACAATTGGTGTATTATGAGTGTCGTAACTGCACAACAAGATGAACAGTTCATGAATGGGATCAGAGGTTTAGATGCAGTTGTGTGATGCTGAGAGTTAAAATTGAATCCAGGTGTTCTGCCATTAACCTGATCAGAACAATAAGTGTTGCTGGATTTACTTCACAATGAGCTCAGAGCCTCAGTGCCTCTTTGCTGTGACACAACCAGTGCAGATAGCAGTACTTATTTCACATGGACTCAGTGTAGTGTTGGTGTTAGTATGAGCAGAGTGATGAACACAGCACACAGCGGCAGATGCCTTTCAGTGAAATCTATTTTCTCCTGTTCTTTTTCTCTCACAGAACAGCACCTACCTTCTGCAAGGGGGTCCAGCGTGTGGATCATCAGTTGGAAGATGCTGTTCCTCATCAGACTGTTGTGCAGTGAGGCCGAGCTGCCCCCTCGCTGGAGACGGGGCTTGAGCTGCAGACAGAAGGAACAGAAAGTGAGTTCTCTGCCCAGCACAGCTCGACCACAGACCAGCCCTGTCCTGGTAGCACAGCTAATCCACAGGATTATTTCCTGTTGGCTTACCTGGTGCAGCATGCTTTCTTTGGTTAATTCCAAATTTGAGGAATAAATTACTGCTAAATTTAGAACATATTCAAACCTTCTAAAGAAGATGATTTCACTGGATGAAATGGATGCTTTGTGTACACTCTTAATCAATCAATCAATTTTTATTTGTATAGCGCCCTTCACAGGGTAGCCACAGAGCGCTTTACAGACTGGAAAACATACAACAAACGTACAGCAAAATAAAATACATAAATACAATAAAATAAAATACAGACCTGTAGACATTTTACATGATCTAGAATAAAGTGAGTGAACATTTAAGTAAATAAACCATTTAATGATTAACTGAGACCCTTTTTCCTGCAGTGGCCCTTGTTAAAGCTGCTTCGTGGACATGAAGCCCAGGAAGGGAACAGGTGCTCAGGTGCTGCTTACAGAAGCTGCCAACAATGACTCTGGACAGTAACCAGTTCACCTCCATTATCCCAATGACTGCAGATGAGCTACTAAAGCTTTTCAAAAGAATCCCTGAAATGAAAGATGGGGGTTGAACACAGAAGCCTGAATATAGTTCTCAGTACTAAGAGCAGGAATTTCTGTGAAAAGATGGTCAGCATGATGTGTGACACACACGTACAGTTGGACTATGACAATCAAAGTTAACATCTCAGTCCATTTGTAAATATCTATACATTTAACTTAAGTGGATCACTTAGATATTAATGGACACCAAACGAGCACGATCGGTCGAATGGCCTCCTCTCGTTTGTAAACTTTCTTATGTTCTTATGTTCTTATGTATATATTGAAGTGTTGCAGTGCAGAGCAAGCCCA
Source organism: Amia ocellicauda (assembly GCF_036373705.1). NCBI lineage: Eukaryota > Metazoa > Chordata > Actinopteri > Amiiformes > Amiidae > Amia > Amia ocellicauda. Next base: position 37,835,718 of record NC_089862.1, on the reverse strand, counting down.
GAGTCTGTACTGTACATTGTGAACACTTACTAAAGAGTTATTATTGAAATGCAAACACAGCTTAGCATTATTTACTATCTAACGTAAGATAAGCACATTTATTCCAATAGTGAAAATAACTGCCTTATTGAAACTACTCTCAGAATTCATGACAGGCTTATTATGCATGATGGCTGGTGTATGGCAGTCTTGCGTGATGCACACCAATGTGACCTGATCACGTGACCTGCTCAGCACAGCCAGCCACAGCTTAGGTTATTATTTGGTTATTATTAGCCTGCTCTTCAGCAAATTTCTCTCTTGTCTGGGAGCATATTTTATTAAATTGTTCTCTAAGTTGATAATGGGTAGAAATAAAAACAAAGATGATAAAACAAAATGCAATGACTTCACTGATGATGCTCCCTTCTAAAGTCAGCTGGTTGGTTTTCTAATTACTTTCACAGATATCGCTGAGCCAGTCTTACAGACTGGGGCACCTGCTGCATTAGCCACCTTAAAGCAAACAGCAGCTGTTAGAAACACAAGAGCTGCAGGCTGGGGCTGATCTATCCACGTCACCAGCTGGTGATCTCTGCACACTGCGGAGAGTTTGCGCAGTTCACTTTTGAGGACTGTGTTTCAATGTGTAAAAAAACTATTGACAAATAAAATCATTTTCCAGTTTATACTGCCATCATGTATAAAATCTCAATGAAGGATCCTAATACCAGTGGAGCAGGAACAGATAAATGCTTCACATGTTTAGTAATGGAAGACACTGAGGATTGCTTTTCACGAGAAGACACACAGAGAAAGGCTCTTGGAGGAAAAATAAGGTTGGTCACACTACACACAAAACAACACAACATGAAACAGCAAAGATCAACACTAAGAAGGAATGCTGTGGGCTCCTACCGTCAGCTTGTTGTCATCTCCAGCTGCCTCAGCACTTGGCTTTACAAAGAAGAGAAAGGAGAAAAAGACTCAGATGTAAAGCATGCCATACAATGGAAGTCAAACAATGAGAATGCAGATGAGACACCACATTACAAGAGATGATGTACATGAACATGGTTGTTTATGCTTTTCTCTGGCATTTCAGATGATCCACAATACTTTGCCCCCCAATATTTACTTTTATTCCATTCCAAGAATGTACAGATGTTACATAACTGATCTTTAGTTTGGATACAATTTGAATAAATCATAATTTAATATTTCTGAGAAATATTACTATTATTTGAGTGGCTTGTGGAAACATGGGTCATAATGTCAACACTCAGAATTTTTGCTCAAACTATTCTTCCAACACAGCTGGAATATGCTTGTACTTATTCCAGTGGCATCATGTGTCATACAGGATATGGCAGAGATTGTGGTATTGCAGGTAGACTAGGAGCAGTTACCGCCAAGAGTGCTTCTAACCTTTTCATTCTCTAATCACATCTATTATAAATGCTGTTAGATCTTTTCAACAGCACATTTATTGTAGACTTTTCTTTCTAAAATATTGCTCCCAAAGCATAATGATGCAATTCATATGAATCCAATAACCATGTTTCTGGAACACTGAACTGAATTTGACCAGAGTCTTAAGACAATATATTTACAAGGACATAACATGCAAAATTGACATCAAATTAAACCAGGAGAGAAAGTGTTCCTGAGCTAGAGAAGATAAGCCCAGCCATCACAAATCCCACACCTATTCATTGATGGAAGTTTTGCATTGGTAGGTGCCAGGTCAGCTAGGGAGTGAAATATGAGGATTTAAAATTGGAAGCTTTTATTTAATTTGGAGGCAGGTATAAAACTATAAGACTCTAAAACCAGTTGGAAAGTCATCTCAAACTGGTGTGTCAAACCATGTGGGCTCTCAGATCCCACTGCTGCAGGTCTGTAGATGTTTCTGAGGTTTGTTTCCAGCATAAGGGCCTAGTTTGTCAAAATGAGATTTGAGGAACTATTAACGATAGCGAAAGAAACATAGTGTTTGCTGAAATTACATTGAATAAGTCCAACACTTAGCCTCAAAGACATGTGGATGATGAATAAAACATTTATTAAGTGATTCCCAATAAAATAACTGTTTTTAATCTGTATTTGGAATAGAATCTATTTTAATACATACTTAATACTAATAATCTTTAATCAATTTAATAGAGAACGCTCAGCAAAAAAAAACAATCCACAATTGCATCAAAGAACGTAGTACAGATTTTCCCAGGTAACAAACAACAGAAAATGGACAAAGCCAGCAAGTTATTTTCTACCAAGAAGCTTGTTTCATTCTGGTTTCTTTAAGATGGTGCTGTTAGGCAGGTGACCCCATAATGCACCGCTGCTTTGTTTGGGAATTTAAACATGCATTACAACTATCAAGACAAGTCATTAATTAGAAGTGTAGTTATGGAAAATGATGATCATAGCACTATAAGCCTTTTTGTGTCAGTATTAATCCTATAAGCTGCTATCTAACTAATGAAACTGCTGAGGATCTTCAGCATGTCCTCTGAATTACTCTGGGCCCAGCTCCCCTGTCCACAGAGAGGTGGCCACTGTGGCTCATCAGCCTGGACCTCTGCTGCCCAGAGAGACAACCGCAGAAGCAGCTCTCACATGGCATGCCTTGCCACGCAACTCTGCCCACTTGACTGCTCATAGGAGCAGTAATTGAGCCTCTTTAGAGCTATATCTGGGACAGCTTACATGACAACTGTTGAGCGTCCACTGGTTCGAGCTTAGCAGCTGCCCCTTGGCTAAAGCAAAGACATCTCCCTCCCACAGTGGCTTTCTTTTCTTCTTTTTGTATCCCGCAAGATTATCTGAGGACTTTGAAACACAGCTTAGGAGAGAGCAAGGCTTTTTCTGATCTGATTGACAGAGGTCAAATGAAAGACAGTTGCCCTTGTGAAAATTGTTAACGACATGCGTACCTTGCCTCTGGTCACCTAGTTTGAGCATCACTCTAAACAAGGTATTATGGTCTTTAAGGTCAGGCCTTCACACAATTAGACACAACAGTTTGATTACACAACTGCCTGCTTTTTATGGAATACATGATATCATCAGTGTCTCTAAGAAACTAGTGCTAATCCAAATATGCCACAAAACCATCTATTCTCCAAACATACCTAACACTGATGATACTATAGGCTTATTTGCAGTGAATCGTGAGGAGAATCGTGACCATTATTGTACATTGTAGACAGTGTGGCACACATTACATACATCATTTTTTTCATATAAACAAAAGTAACCACTTCAAAGTTTGTGTGCAATCAGATACTCATCTAGAATAAATATCAACACTCTGGAAACAAATGGAGACAAACATTATCCCCAACTAATACATCCCTTAGCACCATGCCCTGATCAGACCCCTTCCCTGCTCAAAGTGTTTAGGTTGGATTTACACAGGACACAGAGACTTTTAAGAGCGTTCAGTACAGAACAACTAATCCATTTGATAAAAGGAGACAGCTGTAATGGAAGACTGGGGATCTTAATGTTTTTTAAATAAACATTAATGGGAGTTAGTATTATTATTTAATGCTTTGTTCAAATACAGCTGGGAGTTTAATGGTGGCTGCATTCTTCAGAATTACATTTTTTAATTACAAATTTTGAATTTCTCTAACAATTTCCATTGGTCAGAGATCCTGACTAACCCTTATTAAGGCTTTTGAGAAGAACACGTATCTCAAATTTGTTGTGATCTATTTTTTATAATTAAAAGTTAATCAAAATGTCTCTGTATTCAATTTAATGTATTTGAGAAGCTTCATAAGTGCTGTCTCACCTTGGACTATGTTTTGATAAGCAACTGATGCCCTTTAGCTCCATATGCTCCATACAGAGGAGAGAGAAAGTTAACGGTTAACTATGTAAATGCTGGGAGTCATAACCAGCTGTAAGCATGAGGTAATTTATAATCACCCTGCAATTAAACTGCCACAATATGTGAGAGCAGGCAATAAGACAAAAAATACTAAGTAACTATAAAACACACACACACACAATACTAAAAGTAAGTGTTAAAATCACAAACGTACACAAACACATATATACCTCACACACATACACATGTACTGAAGTACCAGCCTCTCACACCATGAGCCCATGGCCTGCAGGGCAGCGAGGCACACTGCCACCATTTCATGGTGTGTTAGTCAATCGCTGTAGATTGGCAATTTATACTTGACACTGTGATGAATTATTGTACTAATTACGCTAAATATTTCTTGGCATTACCAGAGCTCAGTCAATTTTCTTTCCAAACATTTAATATCGCAGAGGCAGTGCAGAAGTTCCTGTAATGCATTAGTAGCTCAGGCCAGGCCCATAGCCACAGCGGGGCTCACAGCAGCTCGGATGAACGGGGTGTGGGGTCTCTGAGGAAACTGCAGGGAGTGGTGGGCTGACTCACAGCCTGGCAAGGAGATCAGGAGAGAGACACAACATGGAGCAGCAACGAAACACTCTCACTTAAATGACAGCCTCTGGTGTGGGAAATTAGATGGTTTAACAAAAAATAAGCAGAATGTGTAGTCTGAGGACTTTCACTGAAAAACTAATTTCTTTCAACTGTATTCACATAATGCATGAACAGTTTTATTGAGAAGATTTCATGTTGTTCTTATTTAGGAAGTGACATTCTGTTCCTTCAGTACTTATATTTGTCTAGCCTAAATCTGCTTTTCAGATTGGTTTCCATCTATAAACAAGTACATAACCCTTTGTCAGAAAAGATTATTCAACAATTGTTTGTACCATTTAAATAATCAGAATATGTATGAAATGTCTTTTAGACTGATGAGCGCAACATCAAATGCAGACGTGGGAACCTCTCCACACATTCAGAAAGGCAAGACTTTGTACATGACCTCATTTAAACTATTTTCACAGGCATAAGTTGCCTAGAAAGGAAGCAAAAGGGCAGCTGTTTGTACATATTCATCTTCAGGATCTGTCTGTTGCTGCAGAGCTGGTCCCCAGCTGGGATCTGGCTTTAGGACACACTGGATTTCCACAAAACACTTCAGCATGGCCATGCCATCCTTTCCAACAAACAAACATGACTCAAACCTACCACTTGCTAATTAGAAGCCCCTTCATTTAACAACAAGCAGAACTAATTACTGGAGCCATTGCCAGAACACTGATTTCCCACCAGAACCGTGCTGATGGGAGGATGAGCACAGAGACGGTGGAAATCAGTTCCTCTGATTATGACTGTGCTGATCAGTGAGAGGCAGCTCCAAATATAGAGAAATACATAATTTCTGCAATCTGCTGAAGGGAGTTTTTATTTTACTTTTTGTTCTTTAGAGCATCAAATCAAACACAAAGGGTGATTCATAACATTATAATTTGCCTTTGATTTGACGTCAGACTTTCATCTCTGCAGGAAACAATCACAAACAAGCAATACAACCATACACTTTAAAGACACAATGACAATTTGTTTCCAATCAGCAATAAAGGAAGGTGGAGGGGAAGTAGGAGCTGCAGACAGCACTATGAAACGCCACAGCAAGGATGCTTGAGTTGTATTTAAAATGTCACTGTGACTGTTTCTGTTGTTTCTGGGAGTCTGTGTTGCACACTGATTATGGAAACCAGCTCAGGAGTGTTAACTTGTGTGAAAGTTTGTGCTTTGAGGGCTTTGAGGACCTGAAGACCTCTCTGACCAACTGATTTCCTTATTGTTTGTCTGGTGCATTCACAGATTATTTATTTTTTATGTAATAGTATATTTTGTATATAATCATTACTGTATAATAATAATAATAATAATAATAATAATAATAATAATAATAATAATAATAATAATAATAATAATAATATGACCATCGTTATTGGCAAGGAGGTTGCCCGACCCTTCAGTGCTGGGCTGCAGTGCTGTCTCCTGGGGGCTCTGATTGGCTGATTGAGTGGGAGTGAGAGTGCATCTGTAATCCAAATTGCTTGGTCAATCAGCCAATCAGAAACCTAATTGTGTTTGTTTCTATTGCTAGTGCCTGGTACTGTCCTTCAATCTTCTATAGCTCACAATTAATTTACCACACAATTCACGATGATACACAGTTCAATGATGCAGCTTTAAAATAGATTATTTCAATTTTAAACCAAGCCTATGTTCACCAGTATCAGCTGTGTTAAAAATGCCAATGCTGTTCTTAATGTGTACATATGTGTACTTTAATATTAAGCAGCTCGGCAATAAGCAGACATCATGCCTTATGATCTACTCACAGTCTAAACAATGGCCTAACGAGCTCACATCAAAGGCCGCTGTACAATAGTTAAACATGCAGCTCTGCGTGGAGAACGTCTTTGATGCCGTGTCGTATTTACATAAAGATCATGGAACAAAAACACGAGCACTTTTAGCTTCCACCTGAAAAGATTGAAACAGGAGGTTATTGCAACTAGAAAATGTGTTTATACCACAGCTGCTAGTATGCAAAAGCAATATTTTCTGGTGCCAACCCTCCACTTTTAAGAGAAAACCATTATCTCTTTAAACTTTAAACTACTCCAAACACATGTATTAAACAACATGCATGCCGAGAGAGTGGTCCCATAATCTTACCATTCAGGGGAACCACCTCCTTTAAAGAGGAAAGTGTTCTCTGTTGAGACGTGTCCAGGTGTTTCACAAGTCAAAGCCAACAAAGGGGAAATTCAATCCCCAGAGTTCAGCATCAGCTTCTGTCCTGAGCCTCTGGAATCTGCATTACGTACTGTGATCTGACACCTGAAACAGTGCCAGATCTTTCCATCTTTAACTCCTGCCTGAAGGTACTGAAGGTACTAATCTGCCAGTGTCATCACAAGTACAATAGCAGAATTAAACAGCAAACCTCATCATTTTTAAAGACATTGGAATCACTATTTTCACATCAAATTGTTTGTTGTTTGTTTTGTTTTTCACAATAGAAATAGTCTGTTCCCCAAGACCAACCTTCACGATCACTTTAGCAGCCGTCCAGAGAGCCAGGGGAGCCCACGTCAGCACTGATAACACAAGAGACTTAGTGGGCTGATTTATTGACAAACATGGTCATTTTCATATTAGCATTTTCAGACCTTGTCGGGGAAGCAGATTGTAATCATGGAGATTCTGAGAGCCAAGGTTCCTTGTCTTTAAGGCCAAAGGATGGTAAAAAATAACTTACTTATAGACTACCTATTGATCTCTTGGTCTAATTGAGCTCAGAGTTGGCTCAGCCTCACACACTCTGAGGAGGCTGGCATTAGTATTGACCAGCTTATGTTTATTTTTTCCTTCTTGGTTCATCAGTCTCTATGATGTCCTCCTGAAAGGATACTCTTCCAGCTACAAACAACTAGGATAACAGGCTTCTGCACCACTGATCTAAGAATATAGATTAATGAATAGCTTCAAATACAAAAATAGAAGGAGGCTATCTACTCATGTGGGTAAACTTACATATGGTTTTATGTTTTTTTTTTCTTTTAAATTAATGTTATTTAAAAATAACTGATGTAAACCTTCACTAGACTTTGTCTTAGCAAAATAAATGGGCTGTCAGGATGGCTCATGAGACAGGGTGTGAATTCATGATTTCACTAGGAGAAATAACCCATCTAATGTAATGGCACTTTAACACCGAGAAAGGAAAATCAATAAAATGTCCTGAACAAATATCTATTCACAAACAGGCTCCTGTGACCAGAGCCGGAGTCCTGGATGTCTATCAATGTACATCTCAGATACCTTCTGCCAAAACCTTTCACCTGTGACCATAGATTGAGATCCCAACCAGCTGAAGTCTTGAGATCAGGACTCCTTGTACCCATGCTCCAAACACCATGAACATCACTGTCGCCCATCGGAATGGCATTTGAAGAGTTGCCTGAGTTGCTGGGAGGAATTTATTCAATTTAAAATGGTGTTAAACACAGAATTTCTAAATATGCAATAAATCCAACAAGCATAGTCAGACGAGACTCACAGCTTTATTTTATTAAGTGCCATAGATAAATAAATAAGCTTTGACAGATACAAGATAGGTTGTAATAAAAGAAAACATTTAGATAAAATAGGATTAATTTTATTAATTAAAATGTATAAGTAAATGTAAGTGTATGTCTATTTAGGAAAATAATGAATTGTACAGGATTTAGATTTGATGAGGAAAGTCCATCCTCCAGATGTTTCTTTTGAAAAAGCTTTGCAGTATTAACAGCATGAATTCCAGAGGCCGGCGGATTGAGAGTGACAAACAGCGAGCTACTGGGGAATGTAATCCTATCATACTCCAGGAAAATGAATAACAAAATGCCCTTGGTGCTTTTGCAATGATTACATTTACTTTAAAATAACCCTCATTGATTGTGGCTTGTATTTCCTGTACTTTTCAGCTCTTCACCTTGAATCTGCAGCGGATCTGTTACTATCCACTTTCTCAATTCTGATAAAGGAAAAACACACAGGAAATTAAAATTGCCTGACATGCTTAGGAACAATAGAGATCTTATCTCCAGGACTAGAAGACCCTGTTGACCTTGAAGCCTGAACACAATTAACTGCAATTGTAGCTCACAGACCAAGGAACTTTATTGTCTCTGTACCTGAAGAGGCAACCCAGGCTCTCATCTAATTTCCCATACGCTGGATCAGTACACAAGCCAGGGAATTTTGCACAAAAAGACATAGGAATTCAGTGAAAAACATTTTGAAATATGTCTTGATTAGTTTAAATGAAGTCTTAGTTTTCAGTCTAAGCAGTTATATATAAAATATATATATCAAATATAAAATAAAATATATATTGAAAATATATTATATCAAATATATTAAAAACAATATTCTGTTGGATCTTACATTAAACAAGAAGACATTAAATTAAACAAATAGAAACAACTAATATAAAGTTATCAGACAAATGCCATTTGTAATATGGAATTCAAATTAAAAATATCTAATCAAAGAAAGTAGTGAGTTCAGCTTGTCACACTAGCAAGAAGTCACTCCGGAATAATGCACTTTGAGATGTTTATTTAAGCTGTCCTGTGTATTTTAGTTACTGTTAAGTGCAGATCTATGACAATGAAGGGCCAACAGTAAAGGCTCTGCAAAACCCACAAAACACCTTAGTATGCTTTAGTGAGAAGAGAGAACACAAGATCAGCGGTTTGTATGCTGTCTATAACATTCACACAAAGAATTCACAGAACTATGGCTGCTGTACACCACTCATGTTTACCATTAACATGACCGCAAGCTGGCCAAAACAGAATCAGAATTCGGCGGTAATTCTTTCTCTGAGATGCTCACTGCTGTTATCTGTTAACACATCGCAAATTGACAGGATCATGTGGGTACGTAATTGTAATGTTGTGTCCTGTGGAAATTGAATTATGATAAAGATGATTTGCTCTTAAGTTAAGTTCAGTTATTCTTGATACCCTAAACCAGTGGCTCCCAAACTGTGGGGCTCACCCCCCTTGGGGGGTGCAAGACCCTTTATGGGGTGGCGCGGGGAAAGACCTGAATGTGTAAAAAGTCAAGACGAGACACAAAAAATCCTGAGGGGATCTGACAACTGTTGATTGCCGCCCCGCTGAAATCACATTGTATAAACTGATATCTTTTGCATCAACCTATCTTTGTGAAACGACTTTTTCTACACTTACACACATTAAAAACAAACTGTACTGTCGCGACTCACAAGAGTGGAAATCGGGTCTCGGTTATTGGTTTCTTCCATATCCAGTCCTGGCCAATCAGAATAGAGGATTGTCAGTCAGCAGTGTCTGTAAAGGTTTCAGATCAAAATACACAGCAGTTTATATGAGGTGATAATTACGGTAAAATAAATACATAAGAATAACTTGCAGCTCCAAAATGTCATCGAGTGGGAAACGAGCTCGCCAGGACTCTCTGTTGCAATATTTTGGAAACGCATTAACACAAAATACATTAAATGTGAAATTATGCAATGTGACAATTTTTGCAATTGCAAGAAGTTCTGAACTTTATTTTAAAATACTAATCTAACACAGCAACTTTATTAAATAAATTCAAAAACATACCTGTGCATTCAAGTTCCAGTGAAAACAAAATATAAAACAATAGCTGGCTGTGTGTGTTTTAATAATATTAGTTTGTTGCTCCTCTTTCCTTTTCTGTCATTGCTAGTTTCGCAGAAGGGTGTTTGGCTTTTAGGTGGGATAACATATCAGCTGTAGATGTGTGGTACATTAACTGCAGTGCACATATTATACACTTAACAGTGTTTTAATTTACTTCGTCAAAGTATTTCCACACAGACATTCTCTGAGAGGAAGCCAAGCAAGCTGTGACCCAAATGTTTTTTGGGGGGGCACCACCCAGAAAGTTTGGGAACCACTGTCCTAAACAAACAAGCAAATACATTTACAGTGACATTTGTAAGATATGTGTTCAGACTACTGCACATGTTACTGCACTACAACTATGCTTTCTTTATGGTCCTGCTTACCTATACATGGCCAAGTCTCCTGACGTTTACGGACATTTCTCCTGCCCCCCTTTAACACATACCTGTGACTGCAGTGCATCATGTCTGCACTCGTTACCGCTTTGAACTAGGATGCATGCTATGTATTTTATATTAATTGTACTTGTGAACTTTTGTCATTCTTAAATTTGTGCTTTGTATTGATTATACTACTGCACGTTTGTAATGCTAAAATGTAAGTTTGTATTTATTTGTAATACTGCTCTTTTGTAAATAAAAAAATAATATATATATGCAGATAGCTGCCAGTCTGCAAACAGTAATGGTCTATGTAACACACACACATTCACAACAGATGATTTTATAGAAATATAAGATAGACAATTAAAATGCATAAATATATAATGTTGCATCTGCAGCTGTTATGCTGTTTAATAAAGACTAGCTGAATCTATTAGACATTTTTAGAGCACAAAATACTGATACAGTTTATGTATGAGGCACAACAGAAGAAACCAATCATATCTGTTCTATTTCTGGTGTCTGTTTGTTAGTTTTCTTTTTTGTTTTTATGCCTTCAGGCAACTGGGTATTTAACCTGAACTCAGTGGAAACTGGTCATGCATTTATCCTGAGCTCAATGGCTATTGGTGGTCAGGGCTCTGGCCTCCTGAGTGGAGGATTGTGGCTTCAGTCCCTGGTGGGGGACACTGAGGTTGTACCCTTGAGTGAGGCACTGTACCTAGATTGCTCCAGTAAAAACAGCCATATAAATGTTTAATTGTATGTACAATTTGATATGTTTTAACAATTGTCACCCTGGATATGAACATCTGCTAAGAAATAATAATAATAATAATAATAATAATAATAATAATAATAATGGCAATTAGACAAGTGTTTAACCTAAACTCAGTGGAAACTAGATAAGCCTTTCACCTGATCTCAATGTAACATCACTTGCATAACTATTATGCTGCATAAAACAAAAGAGCAGAACAGAAATAAACACTTAATATGTTTGTAAGATGTGCAGCTCTGGACTGATTAACTTTTTCTTGATTTTTCAATCTTGAAAGAAAAGATAGGAAAAATACAATGAAGATCACAAACAATATAAATTAAGAATATACCTTTAAATTTTTTTTATCATGGCCAATATTCATGGCAAATACATTATTTTATTAAGTAAATGTATTTATTAAACCAGCAGATCAGCAAATCAGGTTTGACAACTCTATGTAAATATTGCCTATTTAAACAAATACAATGCAGTTTGTAAAAGCATAACTATTTGCCCATATTTTGTTGAAATCGCGATCTCAAACATGCACATAGTGCAGCAGGTTCAAGATCTGCTTCTTTCTCTTTCAGTTCACCAAAGAACCGGAGACTTCGGTTCTTTCAATTCATTTGGTTCTTTCAGTTTGTTAGATTCTTTCAGTTCTTTCAGTTCACTAATTTCAAATGGCTCTCGTTCATTTGGGGCGCTCAGCTCTGGCAGGGCGTGCACTTACTGCTTAGTCAGAAGCCCACCCCACTCAAATCAAGCAAAATTGAGTTTGTATTGGCTGACGCATTTATCACTCAATAATAAGAGAGACCGAGTGAGCAAGCAAGCAGCTGCAGGCCAGCAGCATAAGGGAATCTAAGAACGAACCATTAGAGAGAGAAGTCAGTTCTTTTCGTTCACTTAAATGATTAATTTGAAATGATTTGTTCATTCGTGAACTGGCCATCACTAGAGCGAGGTCTGTGTTAGAAGTTAGAGCATGTGGATGGGCATTGGGAGGGTCTGCTGAAAACCCTAGTATAGGCTAAATTTCAGCTTCAAAAACTTGTTTGCTTTGTATTTCCCCTCTCTATATATTGAGAGTGAGTATTTGTATTCCAGTTATTATTTGTGTTCTGTTTCATGTTGCCGTTTTCGTTTTGTTCCTGTTTACCCTGTACAGTCTGGCCTTGTCTTGCTGGCATAAAATAAATATTTTCATTTCCTGACATTTGTTCTCCAGTTTCCCCTTCATTGTAAAGGCACAAGGCTCCATGCTTACACAATCATTTGTGCTGAAATTACTAGTTACCCATATCACTGAAAACTGCCTAATAAGTCAGTACAAATTAGATGACTCAATAACCTTTTTGATAAATCAATCTGTAATTAACACTGTACGGCCTGGGCAGTGGCCGGCAACAATACTGTGTACAGTTCTGGGCATCACTCTTCAAGAAGGATATTGCTGCTTTAGAGGCAGTTCAGAGGAGAGCAACCAGACTTATTCCAGGTCTGAAGGGAATGTCCTACTGAGAAACTGAGGACCTGAACCTTTTCACCCTGGAACAGAGGAGACTACGTGGGGACTTGATCCAAGTCTTCAAAATCATGAAAGGCATCGACCACATCAAACCAGAGGAGCATTTCCAGATCAGCAGGGACACACGCACCCGGGGACACAAATGGAAATTGGGCTTCAAGGCATTCAAAACGCAAAACAGGAGACACTTCTTTACACAGAGAGTAGTCACAATCTGGAATAAACTACCCAGCGATGTGGTAGAAGCTGAAAGTTTGGGAACATTTAAAAATAGACTGGATAGGATCCTTGGATCACTCAGATATTAATGAACACCAAACAAGCACGATGGGTCGAATGGCCTCCTCTCATTTGTAAACTTTCTTATGTTCTAAGGGACTTTGGGGGTGGACTTGTCATCCTGTGTTTCCCCATCCTTGCATGTGCAGCTTTGTTTGTCAACCCTGGCTGTGTAAGAGCAATGCCTGCTTAAAAAAGCAGAGTTCTTTTCAATTGCTAAGAAGCCATACAGTTTAAAACTGTTACAATATATATATATATATATATATATATATATATATATATATACATATATATATATAGCCTATAGAAAGGCATTCACTCATATTACAACCTGAAATATTGATGCATTTAAATTAGATTTTGTTTCATTTGATTTCACAAGAAACTAAAATGGAACATTTTGGCCCAAATGCAAAGTGTTATGTTTGGTGCAAACTAAACACAGTGGATCACCCAACAAACACCATCGCTACTGTGAAGCACGGGGGGACAGCATCATGTCATGGGGATGTTTTGCATCAGCAGGGACTGGGGCTCTTGTCACGATAGAAGGGAAAGCAAAGGGAGCAAAGTACAGTCCTTGAGGAAAACCTATACATATACATGTGCCTTGCAATACATGATATGTTGAAGTAGGAATTCATATATAACAACCTAATCCACATATTCAAAACAAAAACAAAAATAAATAAGTAATTAATATGAAATAAAAATACATGGAAAAGTCATACTTGACTGCATAAGTATTTAAACCCTTTGCTGTATGCAAACCTACATTAATTCAGTTAATTAGTTAACTGGCCTCTGTATGTGTGCAATAATAGTGCATCTCATGATGTCAGAATACAAACACGTATGTTTTGCTTGGTCACATAGTGAACTTCAAGCAAACCTCAACCATGAAGACTATGGGGCTTTCACAAGAAGTCAGGGATAAAGTAATTGTGCAGCCAGACAAGGAGTAAGCTCGTGAGGGACGCCACTGTGAGGCCAACGATAACTGCAGAAAGAGCTGCAAAGTTCAATGGCTGAGATCAGAGAAAATGTGCATCAGTCAACAATAACCACATCACCTTACAAAACTGTATGGCAGGGTGGCAAGAAGGAAGCCATTACTAAAAATAAGCAATCTCAAAACACCTGAGTGATCCTGCAAAAATGTGGCAAAAGGTGTTGTGATCGGATGAGAACAAATTATACCTTATTTATGTTTTTGGACATTACAATTGATGTAGACCCAAGACAGCACATTTTCCAGTCAACACCACTCCCACAGTCAACCCTGGTGGTGCAGCACTTTCTTCTCGGCAGAGATTGGAAAACTTAGAATTAAACAAAAAACTGATGGCAAAGTATAGGCAAATACTAGAGGAAAACCTGTTTCAGTCGTGTTTAATATTTTTATCTTTTATCTTTACTGTAACTTCTCTTTCCCTTAAAAGTTTTCAGTTTTAGCATTCAAGTTTTGAATAAAATATTAATTACAAATAAATGTGTATGCATCATTTTGTAATTTCACAAAATGCACTGTAGAAAGGGTCTGAATCAATTTGCATATATATAGTAGTGTGATTAGGGGTCGGGGCTCTTTTCTAGCCTGCAGAACCACTGAGAGACACAGGTCGCTCTCCCAGCATCAGGCCCATGGAGAGCTGCAGGATGAGCTCCCAGAATCAGGACCATGGACAGCAGCAGGAGGAGCTCCAGGATCAGGACCATGGACAGCTGTGTGGACATTTCCACAGAACAGTAGAGATTGCACAGCTGCTGTAGATACACCTCAGTGCAGCACAAAGCACTCTCGGATGGAGCTCAAAAATCAGGGCTATATAACAGACCCCTCCTTTGTATGAGTCGATGGCTGATTAAAGGAAGAGGAGGGTGTGCTGGTGAGCAACAAAGAGAGCGGAGGAATAAGAGTAAGGGAAACAAAGGGGAAGCCAAGGATGGCTTACAAAGGTCACAATGGCCTTGGACTGGGACAGGACTGTGCTTGGCAAAGAAACTCTTTGTGTGGATGACAACCTCCATCTGGTACTTGAGACCTGACAACGAACCCTAGAGCCGCCTTTACCGGTTTTGATGTGGAGAACTGTACTGCTATTAGTAAGCAGCTTAGCCGCCCATAAAGACACTTTAAAATAGTGTTTTGTTTCATTTGTTTGCACCCCTGTAGCAATCATCATGTTTGTGAAATAAACACACAAACCGAGTCCTGTTTTGCTCAAGCCTTGCTCTTTTGTGAGTGTGAGATTGTGCCTGAAGCCCTGCCTTTGGGTGATGCTATGTCAGTTTAATTATTAACAAGGACAAGCCAGAAAGGGTCCAAAGTAGCTCAGACACATTCACCCTCAAATGTGTTCTCCTGCTGAATGAAGCCACTTAACAGCAGCTGGACTAAGTCAGTGGTAAAGAGCACAAAGCAGAATGGTGTAACAAATGCGTCTGCTAGAAGTAAATGGAAGACGATGGTATTTCTGCCTTCTGGGTTGATGAGCTGAGCACATGAACCAGACCATGGTTCCTGACACAGTAAACTGATAGCTGTAGCATTTGCAAACTGCATGTGTGATCCATACATCAGTCGTATGAACTCTGCAGATGCAAAGGAAGACTCTGTTTCTTTACAACCAGGTTCATTCTCAACACAAAAAGGCATTTGGATAACCAATGTGCATAGTCCATACTGCATGCCTGATTAGCACAATAAAATACATAAAGTGTAAATTGTAGAAAATACAGTTTAAGCTTTCCAGAGGCCTTTATCTATTATGATAATGCAGAAAAAAAGGCATTCAACTGCCTTGTATACTACACTGGTATACTAAAATAAAAAGGTTATTGTACAAACTTGCTAAAGAGCCACATAGATCACAGTACAAATAAACACAGCTGTGCAATATCTTCCTAACGATCTCAGTGTAGATCAGCAGGAGGAATTAACCCTTCAGAGATCCCCCACACTGCTTCAGCACTTCAGCGGGGCCACACGACACTGCTGCCACGGCTGAAAGAGGCTGGCTGTAAAACACGCTGCCGCAAATGCCAATCTATCTGTGATTAACCTGAATAAATACCAGTGAACAGAGATAAATAATGGGAAAATCAGTATTCCTTAGGAAAAATATAAATACTCAGTAGGAAATGTGCCCCCATTCAGGTTCATCTGCAAAGATACATACATCTTAAATGATTATGTGGCTAGGGAAATTATAGTAAAAGTGTGCGCCTCCATTAGCAAATTAAATCCATTTCACAAGGAATTATTAATTGTGCAAAGAAAGACTTTCTGGTCTAGTACTGTTGGCTGTCAACTGTCTTATGATTAATTCTTATGACTAATAGCACATAAGTATGGAAGTATGGTAGCTGAAGACTACTGATTTGTTTCAAACTCATTCTGCTTTTTTTTTGTTTCAATACAAAATATGTTATTATTGTATATGTATCTGCCTGTGCTAGCTATGATGTTAATGGAAATCCTACACAAATCTGTTTATTTATTTATTGTGTTGAGGGGACATTGTATTATTCTAAACCAGTGTCCTCTTGACAGCTAAAATACATGAGACATATATCAGTTGTGGATCAGAGTGGAATTGAAGTGCTGCTGCTGTCAGTAACAACAGCAAAGCAGTGAGATTTGAAAGCCTGGGCTGCCATTCAGGTGTTCAGGAAATAGCCAGAAAGATGTTTTGGTCCTCAGCTGCTTAAGAACAGCAGGAGTGTTTTTGTTTAACTCAGCCAGCATCTATAAACCAGTAACCCAAGAGGGACCATGCCGTCACACAAATGGAGTAACACACAGTTGACACTTGTGAAAATGTGCTCCTCTTATGCTTGTAGGAGTCAGGAGGAGCACTTAGCCTTACAGACAAACACAGAAACATCATTTCCTGGGGCTGGCAGAATGCTTTGCTTTATATTTATGTATTCTATTTATTTATGCTCAGTCTCAGTGCTTACACAGTGCTGCAGGACCCTACAATAGGTTACTCTAAGCCCCAGAGAAGAGCAGATTACCCACAATGTATTCAGGAAAGGTGGTGGGGGTGGGGGGTCTCCACTCACTTGCTAAAACCTACATACCTATTAAATAAATTACATCCAGCCAGAACAAGAAACATTTCAACATATTTAATATTTCTTCAGATAACGAGTAATGAATTAGTCAAATTCTATTAACCTTGTATTTTATAAATATAATGTTCTGAGAAATATAGAATTCCATTATCTGTGATGGCTTTACTCCAGTTAGTTTGCATAATTCATGTTCATATTTGCATTTAATACACTGGAAAAGTCTCCCCCCCTTACACCAATAAGATATCTCAGCAGCCACTCCCTCATGCACAATAAACTAGCACCATACACGATGTGAAAAATATGATTCTTTATCACTAATGTAAATGCCTCCCAATGAAAGAGTTGCTTACAGAACTTTTTGCACCATGCATAATACAAGCCTATCACAAGGGCAAAAGTCAAAGCTGTCCCTGTAAGCTTCCAAGCAACCAGCCTCTAAGAAGATTAATTGAAAGAGATAACCGCATTTAGAACTGTAATTCCCTTCTCTGCCCATGAACTCTCTTAATTCGTCTCACAGGCCAAACTCTGACATTGTATTTACAACCAGCTAAAATCTTACAGTTCCTGGCTATTCATATTAGAAGTGCTCTCTGGAACTAAACTGGGCTTTTACTGGTTTACTTCATCAGTGCAGAACACACTTACACCAATCATATCTTTGAGCAGTATTGTGCATTTTGATGTGAATATTGTAAAAGTGAGTATTCTAAAATAATAACACTAATCATTTATACTCTAGTTTGTTTTGTAGGCAAATATAAAAATATAGAAATACATATAGTGCCTTGCAAAACTATTCACCCCCTACCACAAATGTCACATTTGAACTATAAATCATGCACACACATTTTTTTTATTTATTATAAACTCTAATGATCAAGCATAACACTGGTATATGTAAAGATGGTTGAATGACACCAAAACCTGCAAAGAAAATATAGATACTGAAATGTATACTGAATGCATAAGAATACCACAATCTTTTGCCAAATGTCTGCATTTCTATGCTTTGTCATAAAACCCATATGAGATTGAAGGTGGGTCTTTTTCAGTAATGTCTGTTTTTTTGCCACTTGGCCAATAATGCCAGATTTGTGTAGGAACTGGGATGTTGTTGATGTATGAACACAGACTCCCAACTCCGACAGAGAGCTCTGCAAATCTTTCAAAGTCACTGTTGGCTTCACAGTGGCATCCCTAACCAGTCTCCTGCCCGACCAGCTGCTCAGTTTGGAAGGGCTGCCTGGTCCAGGTAATGAGTGGGGGTGTGGAATTCACCTGTACACCTCTATAACATCTATGAATGATCACCTCTTTCATAAAGTGTGTGTGTGGGGGGTGTAATTGAGGAGGATACATTTTACGCACTCTCAATGTGGGGAGGGACAAGTCCCCCCCAAACCTATTCCTATGCCCCACAGTGTTAGAATATATTACAGTGATGAACTACAATTATTATTATTATTATTATTATTATTATTATTATTATTATTACAGAATAATCAATAGAATATTAGATTATTTTAATAGTCAAAAGTTTTAGCACTTTAGTTCAAATCAGCTCCGTTCAACAGATTCCTTTTTCTTCCCAGTCCAAAGTCTTGAACTCAGCTTTAAGTGTTGCCATGAAGAGCTTTGGAGAGATCGTGTCTTGATGATGTACTCCTGTAGAGATCTTGATCTTGTCAGTGGAATCAGATTGTTGGCATAGCATTGTTGTAGATATATTTCATAAGAGTTATATAGTTTTCCTCAATGTTTTGAAATATTAAAGCTTTTATGACCAATTTTCCAAAGTTTCTCTGACATCTTGTATTCTGCTTCTTCTCTTCATTGGACTCATTGGACAGTGTGTCACTTTCGGTTGCTTTATAGACAGCAATTAAAATGCAATAAGATAGTTTTGTTAAATGTATCTACAGATGCTAACCCACAACTTCCAAAGTGAAGAAAATATTCTAGACATTTGTAAAAAATAATAATAATAATAATGAAAATATCTTGGTTGGACTCCCTTCTTACACTAGCAATCCTAAATTAGCTCAGGTGTAACCAATCACCTTTGATATGACACAGCAAGTTCCGTGACCTCCACCAGTGTTAAATTGTAGTGATTCTCATGATTTCAGGATAAATTCAGCAGGTCCTATAGGTTCCCTCTGCTGGGTCGTGCATTTCAAAGCAAAGATTCAACCTTGAGCACCAAGGAGCTCCACAACAAAGCTGTTAAAAGGCATAGATCAGGGGATGGGTATAACAAAATATCAAAGGCCTCGAATATCCCTTGGAAAATGGTCAAGATAAAGGAGTGGAAGCTGTATCAACCTGCCTAGAACAGGCCATCCCTCCAAACTGGATGATGAAGCAAGAAGGAGACTGATTTGAGAGGCTACCAAGAGGCCAATGGCAACCTTGCAAGAGGTACAGGCCTTTATGGCCAAGACCGGTCACAGTGTGCATGCAACAACAATGTCCTTGAATCTCAATTGAAGTTTGCAAAAAACCACTCAGAAGATTCTGTAGCCATGTGGCTAAAGGTATTGTGGTCTGAAGAAACTTAAATGTAATGGTTTGTCCTAAATGCAAAGCGTTATGTTTGGTGCAAACCCAACATCACCTAAAGAACACCATCTCTACTGTGAAGCCTGGTAGTGCAGTATCATGTTATGGGGATGTTTCTCATTGGCAGGGACTGTGAAACGTATTAGGATAGAAGGGAAAATTAACAAAGAAAACTACAGAAAAGTCCTTGAGGAAACTCGCCTGTGCAAGAAATCTCAAACTGAGACAGAAGTCCACCTTTCAACATGACAATGACAATGAAGCACACAGCCAGAACTACACTGGAGTGGCTAAGGAACAAAAAGGTAAATGTCCTTCAGTAGCCAAGTCAGAGCCCCAACCTATGTCCAATGGACAATTTGTGGCATGACTTGAAGATAGCTGTCCATCAACACTCCCCAAGGAACTTGACAGAGCTTCAGCTGGACAGAGCTGTAAAGAAGAATGGTCAAACATTGCCAAATCTAGGTGTGTAAAGTTGGTAAAGTTCAATCCCTACAGACTCACAGCTGTAATTGATGCAAAAGGTGCTTCCACCAATATTAACTCAGGGTGGTGAAGACTTTACCAATGTCACAAAGTAATGTAGGAGAGAGGACACAAATAAGTAGAGTCACAAGTTTGGGAGAATAGATTCTTACTGGCTGTTCATTTGTGAGCACAACATAGAGTCCAAGGTTGCATTTGGCCCAATCCACTGATTTCCACAGAACCAACTAAAAAGGTTATTAACACATGACTAGATATCTATTTAATTATCAGAAAAGATTAAAACAGAAAAAACAGCTATACTACAAGCATTCACCTCATTCCCAATCTCAAGACAATAAAGACAATACAGCGCCATCCTCCGATAAAAACACTGACTCTTTTGTAGTCGCGGATGTACCAACTCCTCCCCAGCTAAACTACTAATAAAAATGTCAGTAGTATAGTTTCTCAATGACTCATATTAACATAGGTTAACTTTTGTAAACATGCCTGCCCTGTCAAAGTTAGTTATACATTAAATGTGAAGCTTTGCTTAAAGCAATAAATGGTAACTATTTAACCATAAAACCTTTTGTTCATTACTTTTGTTCATCATCATGTTCGCATAACTAACTGATTAAGATAACTAACAATGGTTTCTAAAAACAATACAATCACATTTCTCTGCACTTCATTGTAACATTTAGCCACTGAACAGCTCCATCTATATAAGTATAAACACACTATTGTTACATACCATTGAATAAATACATATTCATACAACAAAATATACGTTTATACCAGTCATATATTTAACTATCAACTTCTATTTTTGTGCATTTTAAATATGATACAAGTCTGTATCGTTATCTCTTTAAACAGTGGCTCTGCAGTCAAGGAGTGCAGGCTAAAGCTGCTCTGTCACAACCAAATATGATATTTCAGTTCTGTATTTGTATTATATACTTTCTCCATAACAGTGTGGAGTATGGTGTGTAGATAAAATGAAACAAAATCTTAATTTAAATGCATGAAACTTTTTGCTCAAAAAGATAAGTGTCACAATTCTTGGCACCCCTAAAGATTAATATAAATAGAATCAAACTATTAATCTAATCAAACTAAACTAAATCTGAATTCATTTTCCACTTGTTTAAGTATATATCAGTCTTGAGGAACTATATTGTGGCCTTCCATAGCATCCTGTTTCACTGGGGTATAAAAATGATGTAACACGCAGGTAAAATCTATTTGTCATCCGTCACCATGGGGAAAGACAAAGAACTGAAAATGAAACTGTTGACCTTCATAAATCAAGGAAATGGGTATAAAAATAGCAAATAGTAGTACTAAGGCAATAATTAAGTGGTTCAAAACCACAGGAATTGTGGCAAACCTGCCTGGTAGAAACACAAGTTCATCTTGTCCCCAAGCACAGTGAGGAAGATGGTTCAGGAGGCAAAGAAGAATGCAAAGTCAACAGGAGAATTTCTGAATTTGGGTCACCAATTCTCAAAATCTACATTTACATACCACCTCCATACCAACAGTCTGTTGGGAAGGGTTGCTAGAAAAAAGCCTTTATTAGGAGCAACCAACAAATGCCTGAAGTTTGCTAAATGGCATTGGCACTTGGACTGGGACTGAGGTCTGTGGTCAGATGAGATTAAAGATGAGAGTTCTTTGGCTACACAGATCAGTGGTGGGTTTAGCATCGATGGAAGGATGCAGAAAAGAGCCTCATACCTACTGTACAATACCGGGGTGGCTCTTGGATGTTATGGGGCTGTTGTGCTTCCAATGTTCCTGGGACCCTTGTTAAAGTCAACTGCATCATGAACTCTAACAAGTGCCAGGACATTTTAACCAAAAGCCTGTATACCTCTGCAAGGAGGCTGAGACTTGGCAGCAAGTGGATCTTCCAGCAGGACAATGACCCCAATCAAAACAAAATTAACCATTTCTTGGTGGATCAATGTAGAATGTCTCTGGACGTGAATCCCATTGAAAACCTGTGATTTGATTTGAAGAGGGCCGTCCATAAGCACAGTGCTCAGGCTCAGTGCTGTTATCCTTGCAACTAGAGGGGCCACGAAGTACCAAAACGGTGCCAATAATTGTGACACTAAATGTATTGGAAATAAATTAATAATAAGTTGAGAAATCTGTAATTTTGTTTGATTCCCTTGATTCCCTTGAATCATTAATCAAGTACAATATATTCCACATTTTGGAAAATTACAATATTGTTTATTTTACAAAGCTTTTTTTGCCCATCTTTCTCAAGGGAGACAATAATTTTGGCAGTGATTGTATATATATATATATATATATATATATGGGGGTGTGTGTGTGTGTACGTGTGTATATATATATATATATATATATATATATATATATATATATGTATGTATGTATACACTCACCTAAAGGATTATTAGGAACACCTGTTCAATTTCTCATTAATGCAATTATCTAACCAACCAATCACATGGCAGTTGCTTCAATGCATTTAGGGGTGTGGTCCTGGTCAAGACAATCTCCTGAACTCCAAACTGAATGTCTGAATGGGAAAGAAAGGTGATTTAAGCAATTTTGAGCGTGGCATGGTTGTTGGTGCCAGACGGGCCGGTCTGAGTATTTCACAATCTGCTCAGTTACTGGGATTTTCACGCACAACCATTTCTAGGGTTTACAAAGAATGGTGTGAAAAGGGAAAAACATCCAGTATGCGGCAGTCCTGTGGGAGAAAATGCCTTGTTGATGCTAGAGGTCAGAGGAGAATGGGCCGACTGATTCAAGCTGATAGAAGAGCAACTTTGACTGAAATAACCACTCGTTACAACCGAGGTATGCAGCAAAGCATTTGTGAAGCCACAACATGTACAACCTTGAGGCGGATGGGCTACAACAGCAGAAGACCCCACCGGGTACCACTCATCTCCACTACAAATAGGAAAAAGAGGCTACAATTTGCACAAGTTCACCAAAATTGGACAGTTGAAGACTGGAAAAATGTTGCCTGGTCTGATGAGTCTCGATTTCTGTTGAGACATTCAGATGGTAGAGTCAGAATTTGGCGTAAACAGAATGAGAACATGGATCCATCATGCCTTGTTACCACTGTGCAGGCTGGTGGTGGTGGTGTAATGGTGTGGGGGATGTTTTCTTGGCACACTTTAGGCCCCTTAGTGCCAATTGGGCATCGTTTAAATGCCACGGCCTACCTGAGCATTGTTTCTGACCATGTCCATCCCTTTATGACCACCATGTACCCATCCTCTGATGGCTACTTCCAGCAGGATAATGCACCATGTCACAAAGGGTTAATCATTTCAAATTGGTTTCTTGAACATGACAATGAGTTCACTGTACTAAACTGGCCCCCACAGTCACCAGATCTCAACCCAATAGAGCATCTTTGGGATGTGGTGGAACGGGAGCTTCGTGCCCTGGATGTGCATCCCACAAATCTCCATCAACTGCAAGATGCTATCCTATCAATATGGACCAACATTTCTAAAGAATGCTTTCAGCACCTTGTTGAATCAATGCCACGTAGAATTAAGGCAGTTCTGAAGGCGAAAGGGGGTCAAACACAGTATTAGTATGGTGTTCCTAATAATCCTTTAGGTGAGTGTATATATATATATATATATATATATATACACACACACCGATCAGCCATAACATTATGACCACCTGCCTAATATTGTGGAGGTCCCCCTTTTGCCGCCAAAACAGCCCTGACCCGTCAAGGCATGGACTCCACTAGACCTCTGAAGGTGTGCTGTGGTATCTGGCACCAAGATGTTAGCAGCAGATCCTTTAAGTCCTGTAAGTTGCGAGGTGGGGCCTCCATGGATCGGACTTGTTTGTCCAGCACATCCCACAGATGCTCGATTGGATTGAGATCTGGGGAATTTGGAGGCCAAGTCAACACATTGAACTCGCGATTCATCAGACCAGCCACCTTCTTCCATTGCTCCGTGGTCCAGTTCTGATGCTCACGTGCCCTTTGTAGGTGCTTTCGGCAGTGGACAGGGGTCAGCATGGGCACCCTGACTGGTCTGCGGCTACGCAGCCCCATACACAACAAACTGTGATGCACTGTGTGTTCTGACACCTTTCTATCAGAACCAGCATTCACTTTATCAGCAATTTGAGCTACAGTAGCTCGTCTGTTGGATCGGACCACATGGGCCAGCCTTCGCTCCCCACGTGCATCAGTGAGCCTTGGCCGCCCATGACCCTGTCGCCGGTTCACCGCTTTTCCTTCCTTGGAACACTTTTGATAGGTACTGACCACTGCAGACCGGGAACACCCCACAAGAGCTGCAGTTTTGGAGATGCTCTGACCCAGTCGTCTAGCCATCACAATTTGGCCCTTGTCAAAGTCGCTCAGATCCTTACGCTTGCCCATTTTTCCTACTTCTAACACATCAACTTTGAGGACAAAATGTTCACTTGCTGCCTATTATATCCCACCCACTGACAGGTGCCATGATAACAAGATTATCAGTGTTATTCACTTCACCTGTCAGTGGTCATAATGTTATGGCTGATCGGTGTATATATATATGTATATACACACACACTAATGCTGTGATGGGCAGCACAGTGAGGCTCTGGCACCCCCCCGAGCCAGGTGGGGTTGTGCTGACTCGCTGCTGCTCGATGACTGACTCCCTCCTTTGATAAAACAGGGATGCATGGCTTCCTGTTGTGGACGCAGGAGGACAGCGTAGGAGTTGGAGAGGAGTGTGATTGTTTGAGAGTGAGAAAGAAGAGCATTGAAGAAGGATTACAGTGATGGAATTATGATTATGACTACGGATCTCTGCCTTTGTATGGTTGCTGTTCATCTTGTCCATGTTTTAATTAGTAATATGTGTAGTTGAGGGACCCATTTCGATGTGTTTAGGGCTTTGTTTTGAGTTTTCCGTCTGTGTGTCCATTTTGATCAAAATAAATCACTCATTTTGCACTGTTATCAAGCTATTGTATTTCCTGAGTACCTGCCTGAGTTCCCTGGCACTGGGTCTAATCCATCACGGTGCCACAATATATATATATATATATATATATATATATATATATATATATATATATATATATATATATATAAAACACACACACAATCCCCTGTGAGCTCTAAATTATATTGTAATCAATATTCAAGAGTATAATAATTATTTTCTAATGCTTACAGAGCTCTAGATCAGCTATAGTGATGAATGCTTCAAATGCTTGTTACATACAGACTATGCACTTTTCAGCAGTAATTAAAATCCTCTTTAAGACATTAGGAAAGGCCTTTTCCAATGCACTTACACTAAAGCAAAACAATCTAATGACAATCTGAAGGTAAAGTTTCATGTATTAAACTCTAAACTACTAATTATTAAAATACTGTTAAATTCAGGCTTTGTGCACATGCATCCATAATTATTGTGGAACGATATTCCAGCCTCTATAAGAGATGCCACTTAAATCATGGCTGAAGACTCATGTTTGTAGTGTCTGTTTATCTTTTCTTATAAGAGCATAAGAACATAAGAAAGTTTACATTCAACCCATTGTGCTCATTTGGTGTCCATTATTAACGAAGTGATCCAAGGATCCTATCCAGTCTGTTTTTGAATGTTCCCAAATTGTCTCTTCAGCCACATCGCTGGGGAGTTTGTTCAGATTGTGACGCCTCTCTGTGTGAAGAAGTGTCTCCTGTTTTCTGTCTTGAATGCCTTGAAGCCCAATTTCCATTTGTGTCCCCGGGTGCGTGTGTCCCTGCTGATCTGGAAAAGCTCCTCTGGTTTGATGTAGTCGATGCCTTTCATGATTTGAAATCCAATCAGAATCCCCCTCAATTAGGACAGTGTGGAGCAACACCCACGTTCTGGGGAAGGACGTCTACTAATAAATCCATTAGTAAGTAAATAAATAGGCCTAATAATAATCATGCACTACTGCCCCCAATACTGCTAATACACAGCTGCAACAGATCTCACAAGGGCAATAATTATCCAACTAATTATACTGCACATTTTAATCTAGTTAAATTAAAATGGGCCAGTCTAATGCACACGGCCGTTGCAGTGGTCTATACAGTCATTCCATGAGGTTTTGTTTTATTTAAAAGCTTCCTAGATTCTAAAGCTAAATCATGAAAACAGCTGTTCTGTTCAGATGTATTTTTGGAACTCATGCAGCTTTAATCAATCCTCCTCTGCAGCAAAGACAACGCCAAGCAATGTGTGCGTCAGGCCCAGCTTCCACCTGCACACTGACACATTGAGACATTTTTAACTTTTAATTTGGTTACAGTAAATGAGCAACATTCATCTGTCTACTTAGCAAGTCACCAACAGCAAGAAGTTATGCAAGACACATCAGCCTAAGAGTATTTGTGTTAGTTCACCGTCACCATCGGTAAGCAGTTAATAAGGGATTAAATAGGATTGTAGCCTGAGAATATTCAAGTATGATTATTGAAGGATGTGAATATGCTCAGGCAGTCTGTGTATTTACTACACAGGATGGATCTGTTCCCAGAGTGGGCACACAGCAATCATTCTGCATCGGCAGACATGAGTAAAAAATACGACAGCCTTCAGAGCACAAACATTGCACTTTTCAGGTTTTAAAATAAACCTGTAAAAGACAAGTGTCTATGTATAGTTTGTCTAATTGGATTTAAAGCTTTTCGGGGATTACTGTGCTGTGGCGTAGTGACATCGCTGGTGTGCAACAATGTATCCAGTTGAAAGAGCACAATAACACTGGGCCTTCAATGGCACCTGCTCTGTAGGACACAAATGGTCCACATCACACTGCAGGGAATGATGCCCCCCAGTCTCAGTGAGTCACTGTTACACCCCTCTCTCCGCACCCCTGCACAGTTCCCTGCTAAAGCCCCCTGCCACATCATTGCTGTACCCCCGGACTGTGGCGAGGGCCCAAGGACAGAGAGCTGCTGCAGAGTCAAAGGCAGGGGCTTTATTTACTTCAGTAAGGGTAACCTCAAGCATGTGCATTATTTACAGTTTGACACACCCTGCTGTTGAACGTGCTGCAACCTAAACAGATTCTACATCTCTAGAATAGAATAGAATTAAATTGTGATCAACAATGCCTGCAACAAGCCCAGAAGAATGAAATCGATGCTGGCCCCTGGGTGACCCATCATGCTGAGCACTGCAGCCATCCGGTGGGACAGTGAAAAATCGAGTAAGGTCACAGACAAAGAGGAAATCAAGCTATTCACATGGATCTCAGTGGCAGGTGGAAACTACAATTAGTCTGCTGATAAATGTTTTTTCTACCCCACACAACTTGAATGCAACAGGCTGTGGTGCTAAAGGGAATGCATTAAAAGTGAATAATTCTAAGTAATCACATTCATAAAATCATCATCAGTAAAGACAAATCCCTGGGATGTTTTTAAATGTGCTTCAGTGGAAAAGAATAACAAGGTAACTTGTAGCATTATGGACTTAACATTTTCAAGAGGTTGATTTAGGAGCAGGCTTTGATTTATCATAAAAAAATATACAGATCTACATATACATCTATAGACTGCTTTGCTTTAATGTAAAAAAATGATATTGAAACCAGCAGGAATCCTGAAACATAGATAATGTAATATTGTATAAGATTTCATACATTTGTGGATTTCATATTGCTAATCCAAAGAGGTTGGAAAAGCATTATGACAAACAGTTTGGTGTATTCTAAATATACAATAAAGTCTCTTAATTAAACTTTTTCCAAATGTCTCCATTAACTGTCCTTTATTTACAGAGACAGATTACCAGTGCATGTCAGAGCCTGCTGTGTTTTGACAATCTGGCACATGCTAGAATGAATCTTTTCTAAGGTGCAAGGTCTTTGTATTAACCAGTTATACAGTCCTTCCAATTTGTTTTCCTTGATGGATTCAAACTCGGTTCTATTGCTGGTTGAAGACAAAGCTCAACTAAAAATTATAACTTGTTCCACAAAGGTGGTCAGAAATATTATGAATTGTTATTTGGGTCACAACCCTACATCCAGAGCTACCCACAGGTCAATGGTTCTTCCACAGAAGTGCATATATACAGCTCCAACACAATCACATAGGGATTTTTTTTATGGGCCCTTATTACAAGGATAAAGAGGGATCAAGTATAATGAAATAAATCTGCAGCATTTCTGAGAATGTACTATTACAGCCACACCGATGAGCATATACAACTATTAAACAATGCAGTATTTTCAAGTGTATTTTTAACTGGATTTAGAATTCTGTCAAAGAAGCAAAATCTTGAGTCATATCCTCATATTACCCGGGATTTTAGCATTTAAACTGGAATGCAATTTGTTCCATTGTTTGCATGCATGCACCAGCATTATGTTGGTCTTTGTCTTTTCATTAATCCCCCATAGTAATATTGGAGCTTAAGTGGAAAGATGTAGCATCTTAACGTTTCAATAATGCTAAATCATGCTAGGCTTCGTGGAGAGGAAGGAAGACTTGAGAAACCCTGAGGCACAATCCAGCTGTGTTTCTCAATCTCACAGAAACAGCTGGTTGCATCAGCACCCAAACAGGCTGCGGTCCACAGGCTAGGTGCATTTGATGACTGTTACAGGAGAAGAGCAGTGAGATTTAATTCAGTTCTATTGATTCATTTGTTTGTTTGTTTGTGTGTATTTATTTACTGCATCAAAGGAGTGAAATGTATTAAAACATGCAAAACATGGCATTGCATTCCCATTGATCTTGTGCTCAAAATGCAGGACCTCAATGAACTGTGACTGCAGTAAGAACAATATAACAAAAGTCTGACCTGGTCTACCTGGTCAACCCATAAAACTAGCCTGCCTACAAAATGCATGCGATGCTTCAACCTGCCAATGGTAGCCATCAGACACGTGTCTACAATGCATATTACTTTCACATTAAAAGTCAAGATGAACCTTAAAGAACTGGTATAGATTAAACTTTTTGCTGTCATTACTACCACAGTAACTTTCATATGTCTATTCATTGTCTAGTCTATTACAGGAACTTTTCACCTCTGCAAATGTACCACAATTTAACAAAGGATTAGATGCAAATTTTGTGATGAAATTTGAAAGATGTTTAACCTGCTCACAGCAACTTAATTTCCTGAAATATTCCAGTGATATTTAAAAACTTAATCATGCGGTTAACAAAAAAAGCAAAACTTAGACAGAAGATGGATAAGGTTAACAAGTGACTTGCAAAAAAATAATATTGTTTCAATACTGTATTGATTTAATAGGTATTAACAGGATGAGTTTATAGTATCAATGAACACTTTTCATATCCCAAGCAGACATTTAAACATATTTTCAATGCTAAATGAACTGCAAAATTTAGCTTAGACTAAATCCAAAATCTGACCTACCTATGAATTGCAAATTGCAAATATGTACTCTATTGTGATTTTATTTTAAATTATTACAAAGTGGCTTTTGTCAAATTAATCCATGATACAAATGATTTTGCTTTTGCTTTGTGTTAAATTGCATCAATCAAAACATTCTTGCCACCTTTTGGTTTTCTTACCAATACCACTAATAACTGAATAGATTTTTGAAAACAAGACACTAAGTAAACATTTCCAAACATGACCTCAAGGTCAATGAGGTTCAGTCCAGTCTGTGCAGGAGAAAACACTTGTAAGAAAACACACAGCCAAAATACAGTCCAAACAATATCCGTGTTAAAAAGCTTGTGATTGTAAACATTTTTGTAAAAACTTTATTAATTTGCATTTAACTTAGGTAGGAGGTTAATCTATGGGATCTCAAACCAATGTTTAAACCAATGTATAAATAAGAGTACAGACAAGTTGATTTCAAAATCATAAGATCACATAAGTGGAATTACGATGTACTGGAAAATACAGTTATCACTGTGAATAACTGAAAAATGTCACAATAGAAAAACAAATATTGTTTCTAAATAAACCCTGAGAAAGGACCCAGACACTTTGTCGGCTCTTAAGGGGAGTGTCCCAGGTATGAGACTGAAGTGTTGGTGGCCTTCACAGTTGCCTTATTCTTCTTGTTCACACTCCAGGTGATTCATAATGGACATGCAGAATTTAAAAATGTAAGCATACAATTTAACATCTCCCCATGGCAAGCGTAATGCATTTCACATTTTTGTTAATCTGAGCTGGACTGTAAGGGGATTGTGTAGGTATTTCTGGCATTATATCAAACACAGAAGCAACAGATCAATAAGTATTGAGCCCACAGGGACTGCTCTGTTAAACCAGTTTCTGGGCAGCCAGCACCCCAATGCTTGTAATTTCTCTGCATTAGTCCTTTGCCTGTGTGGACTGCAGACCCATCTGTTTCAGTGTTGGCAGAGATCTTAAACGTGTGATAAAAAGAGGCATGCCTTTGGATCTCTCCATACAGCCAGCTTGTGTGCTAGGATTATCGGTGCTAAGAAAGCTAGCTTTTCACAGGCAGGTACTAGACCATGTGATGACTTACATCAAGCTAAAGCCATCCATGGTTTCAATCCCAACAAGAAAGAGTTTGGCAGAACTACCATCTACAGCATCACACTGCCTAGGGTTTTAATGTTCCTCAACTGATGACAAAGCAAATGACTTAACATATTTATAAACAAAAATGATTAACTTACCTTTGCTTGGGTGTCTGGCACCTCCACGACTTTATTCCTGTTTATCATGCTTTTCACAAACCCCTCCATGGTTCCATTGAACTTCATGAAGATCACATAGGACACATAAGCAGACAGTAGAAGCATACTTTCCCAGTACTGGATGTAGTTATCCAAGAAAAAAACAATCAGCATAATCAAGTCAATGATGTAGAAAGACACATCTCTGAAGAGGGGCCACCAAGTGAGGTTCAAAATCTCTTTGGAGAACAAAGCACACATCCCAATGACAAAAAGGATGTTGAATACTGCCGACCCAACAATCGTCCCAATGCCAACATTGCTGTGGGAAACAAAGACTCCAATGATGGATGTGAAGAGCTCTGGTGCCGAGCCTCCAGCTGCCATGAAGGTTGCGCCCGCCACATCATCCGAGATCGTCAGCTTCTCTGTGATTACAGTCAGTGAGGGTACAAAGAACTCATCACACACAATGGCTAAGGCTATGAACATGTACAGCATCCCAAACATGTGTAAAACAACAGCACCCCTTTTCCTTTCTTCCAGAGAGAAGAGGTCTTCTGGGTAGTCTCCCTGGTGGCCAGTTAGTGTCACATTGTCCTTTGCCTGCATTTTCATGGCAGCTGACGGTTCAGTGGAGACATTCAGGTCTTGCTGCTCATCTGTCCCGAGCAGAGTTCTGTGTGGAACAGGCCTCGCCTGCAGGCTGTCCCCATTGGAGAACAGCTCAGTGTTATACCAAGAGGTCCATGCCAAGGCACTGAAGGAAAATGAGACCGTGCTTATAGCTAAAAGGCCAAAGACCAGCCCCAGCAAGCGCACAGGCCGTAGTTTTCTCCTGACGTGCAGATGCCTCTTGCAAGTCAGAGGCTGCATGTCCAGAAAAAACTCCTTCAGCAGAGAGTCAGAATTTGGTTGCTGTAAACCCATCGCTGTGTGTGGTGAAAGTCAAACTGTCAGTTGGAGAAATGGGTGATTTATCTTAATGAACAACATGCAGGTTGTTGGTTTTTATCTGCTTTATAGGAAAGTTGAGAATCAAAGACGGTTTCTGTCCACGGCCAGGAGCCCTAGAGGGTTTCCTCATATCAGTCTCTGCAAAAAAGGCAAAAGAAGGGAAGATGATATGGAAGAATGAGCTCCTGGCTTCTATTGAAATCAAGAAACATCTAGCAGTGTTCCCACAATCTCTCTGTAATCGTTTCCCAGGCCCTTCAACACTGCCATCACCCCCATACGCCACTATAAATCTAAATTATTCAATGTAAATACTTTTATCAGCTTTTAACAGCTATGCTAATTGATAGCTCTCTGCAAACCTCAGTTCTTCTCCTCTTTCATAACGTCACTGTTTAACACCTGTTTGCTTGGTAATTAAGTTTGCACATGGGCACAACTTCCATGATTTTTTTTATTTTTTTTAGATTTTTTTTTTAATAGAAAAAAGGAAATAACACCTCACAGCAAACAAATTAGTAAAACTGGCAAACCTTTTTGACACTATTCAAGTGTACTCCATTCCATAGCACACAGTGCCTCCTGGTGGCTTGTCTATGCATACTAATAAACTGCTCTGGAATCATTTTGAGCTAACTGTTTTATTCATACATCTCATTAATGACATCAAGAGTATTGAGTACATGAATAAGCATTTATTACATAAATAAAATATACAAATTATACAAACACATTATGTATATACACATTACAAATGTTTTACATGTTAAAATAAACGCATATTTGTCTTGTGATAAATGTCAACATTGTATTTAAACTTGAAAATCTGAATTAAAATAATTCACGCGGATATATAATACATTTGCTGCTATTACACTTGTTACTATGACTGCAACACTATAGTATGATAAGGGTTTGGAGATGTAGCTCAGGCTGGACAGAAGTTCAGCATGAATTGCTACAATAAACACTTAATTGCAAGGCGGCCACTCGCCGATGTATCCAATAGGTCTAATAAACATGCAGGGTGCCCTTAAGTAACAAGATGATATTCATTTGCATCTGACACGAGTGGAAGAAATAATTGTGTACTGCTGACAATCAGATTATAATGGAGAACAAACGAAACCAGTTGCAATGTAATGTATAATGTATGTATATAAACTAGGGACTACGTGACAAGCATATATTTAGATTAGCAGCCTCCTATCATCCTGCAATCAGTATACTTTTTTATTTTTTTAACTACACGCACTTTTACTGTGAAACATGTAACTTTCTGTTAGGTATTACTGTATAGGGTATTGGGGTTAAAGTGTTCATGCAAAAACACATTTTTCAATAAAGTAACGCAGTATTAGCTAGCATGGGCTGCACAATAAAGGAAGCAATTTAGCTTGAATTGAAAGAGTGAATTGTTTAGCTTCTATGTACGAGTAGATTATGGATATGGTTCTGCTTGACGTTTGGAAGAGATCTGACTACTTTAATTAATGTAAATCGTGCTGTGGCACCTTTAGTCTTTAATGGGATTAAGGAGTCGTAAATAGACTCTAGCAGCTCTACTTTCTCCGTATTGTGCAGATACGAAGAACAGACCCGTTTCTAAAACATGTTTTATTATAAATTCCCTTCCCAGCAGAGTGTGATTGACAACCATCAATGCATTCCCCTTTAGAGTCAAAACTGCAGCACATCACACTACAAACCACCACGAGAAAATAACCCTTGAAAACATTTTAGGACATTTTAAATTAACTCATTAGATTAAATCTAGCTTTAAATAATTAACTTGTTTAATCCTTGCACCATCAACCTTTTTTTTAATTCAACAAACAACGAAAACTACTTTAATTGTCATTAATTAGCTGATATACACGCAATGAACGTGTTCAGTCTGTGCAATGTGCTGAGCATCAGAAAGAAACACAGGTGACTGAGATGCTGGAGTGCGCTCCTTCCCTCCATGGGTGGATGCTGACCATTTCCCACATTAAACACAAAACCCTGCAGACTCTCCCTCCCCACGAACAGCGCAGAGCCCCCGCGGTGCGGCGCGGTGCAGCCCGGGGCAGCCCGGGGCAGGAGCCCGGGTTTTGGGTGCTTTCTTACCTTCACAGAGGCAGGCAGCGGCGCAGGCGGAGCTGCAGGGTGAAATGGAGAAAGCGATCCTCTCTTGTCCCTCTTGCTCTCATCGAGCGAATCCGATGTCACATAAAGGAGGAGCTCAGAGACTGACTGCAAACTGCATCCACTCCAGCACTCAGCGCCTCATCCCTCCCATCCCTCCCATCCCTCCGCAGCGGATCCAGCCAGACAAAAATACATCCCTAATCTACGGCGCATCTCCGCGGCTGCTGGGCGGACACGTGAATCGTGCGGTGCGCAGGCTATTTATATAGCAAGAGGAGTCAGGCTGCTCCC
The DNA here is from genome assembly GCF_036373705.1 of Amia ocellicauda. Taxonomy (NCBI): domain Eukaryota; kingdom Metazoa; phylum Chordata; class Actinopteri; order Amiiformes; family Amiidae; genus Amia; species Amia ocellicauda. Next base: position 37,801,492 of record NC_089862.1, on the reverse strand, counting down.
CCTTGTCTGTCTCCCGCTCGCCCTTCATCCGAGGAGGAGGATCGCACAGGTCGGGTCTGCGCAGGGTTGCCGTGGTTACGGCGGCGGTTTTTTTGAATGCAAGATATTGGATGCGCCAGCGCTGTGCGCCAGGTGCTGGGGTGCTGTGCGCAAGGTGATCGTGTGTTTGGCTATATTCGGTGGACGAGACCGGGATGAATAATTTCAAATACAGCTATATACTTCACATAAATAACTTAATTCCTGCAAATCGTCCACTGTATCTTGCAAACACGGTCTTGTTTATTTTGCTTTAAATATTCTATTTGCTCTTTTGTAAACTGTTTTTTTATCAAATGTGTATATTTGATGCAACGGAGTGTGACAAGTCCCTCAGGTTAAGGGCATCTGCCAATTAATGAAAGATAAAGAAACACTGTTAAAGATCTCACCTAGCTTTCTTTGAGTAGACTGCTCATGCCACGTTTCGCTGTGCTGCCAACAGATTCACTGGTCTCTCACACGTACTGTGCACTGGGAGCTGTGGACATCAGTCACTGCGGCACTTTTATTACTCAATAAATACTACTCAATACTATTTACAATGAGAGAACCACAGGCTTTGCCAACATTTTGTCTGAAGCAAAGTGATGTTAGCCATGCACACACCTGTCACCTTCTATGCCAGTGTTTGTATATGGGGAGTTTTTAAAGCAGGTGTGGAGGTGTTTTTGTTCCTGCAGCAGGTCCGTTGTTAGTTGAAATTGTGTAGACTGAACTTGCTTCTCACAGTTACTTAGATCATAAGAACACAATAATGGATATAAAATAGAGGAGATTTCTGTATCTGTATCTATGGACATAAACAATAACAAAGGTACAGCAGAGTATATATATTTCTGTAGGATGTGATCAATTAGACCCTCTGATGAGTGTCATAGTATTCATCTTTGACTAATTAGGGTATACAAGTTTGTGGAGGCAACACTGTGTGTCTGGGGTACTGTTACTTCTCTAACTAACTGTTACTTGCTGCTTTCTGCCTGTCTGTCATCTGACTTTCAGAAAGGTTCATATGAATTGACAAAGACAGCAGCAGTGGTCCTGTGGATTCCTTACAAATTGGATTTCTTACAAGCCCTTGCAGTACATTCATACAACAACCAAAACAAAAGGCACATGCCTCCTGCCAGACATAGTGCACATGCCTTGTGCTCTTTGCTTCTGAAGTTATCTTGTGAAAGGATGTCCTGCCACACTGAGGGCAACACAATAACTCACTGCCCTGGGAGTGATGGCAGTGCAGGACTCACATTTCATGGCCTGCTGAGGAAGATGACCTCAGTTTCATATGGAGATGCCAAAATAATCAATTTTGTGAAAAGGTTTTAATAAATAATTTATGCCAACTTGAGAGTGCCCACCACGTGGTTAAATAATATTAAATGATTTATCAAAACCACAAGCTTAAATTAAGTGCCCTAAATGGTCTAGGTTTTGTAATGGATGGGAACTATTGTTTCAATAATAACCTGCACATAAGAATGAACAATGACCACAGCAAACCCAAATTCATATTAAACCAAGATGATGTCTTCACAGAGACACAGTATGACACAAACTCTTCACAGATACATAATCAGAACCAAAATCTCTGTACTTTAAGAAGAACAATTTTATCTAATTTTCATGCATACCCTGAAGTACAAATATCAATCTTTTGATAGTATAACACAGTTACTCAACTTCTTTAATCCAAACCATTAATGGCACTACAAGTGTGTCCCCAACACATTCTCACAAACAAAAGTACTGATCTCACCCTGAGTGAAAATTGACATGATCGAACAGCTGGAAAATAGTGGCTGTATTGTCCTACTTGCAAAAGAGAGCAAGCTTACATTTTATACAACATACAAAATATATTGTGTGTTTCTTTCCATTGAAACACTTTCCATTTACTTGGCCAGCCATATTAGCTGCATATGTGCATGTACAGATAAGGAACAGGAAATACATTACAGGTATATGCCTACAGTTGAGAATTGTAAAATTGAGCAACTTCTACATGTGAAATGATTATGTCTAATAAAACCTGTCATTTTAGTTTACCTGTGACACATCAATTCAATCTCTTAATTGAACTTGCTGGAACCTCTTCTTTCTCTGAAATGACTCAAGGCCAGCAACGTCCCTATGTGTCTGAAAACTAAGACCTGAAAGAACATGCTTGTTTTTCTTTCTTCCCCACTTACAATCATTAACAAAACATGGCAAAAGAACAAGCTCTGGCAAGTCAGGTTTCCAATTAGATGTCCCCTGTTAGCCCATAGCTAACATTGACCATTTACTAATGAAGATCCAGGCATGTCCAATCAGGAGGGAGTTTTATGCTGTGGTCTAACAGGCTGTTTTCCTACCCCTACTAAAAGGACAGAATTGCACGAATACAATACACTAGTGATGCAAACGCTGTATTGTGCTTTACAATTGTTACAGTATGACTCATGGATTGGCACAGTTTTGGGGTTTATTTGGCACACAGCATTCCAGTGGAAAGCAATGCAGAGAATGTCACAAAACAGCAGGACTAACTTCAGTGTGACAATATTTTGCAGAGTAACCAGCCAGCACCTGTACGACCTTCACTGCTCAAACCAGCTCAGTTTGCACAGTGTCAGCAGCTCCTGGGAGCACAGAGTCACAGTCTGGAGTCAGGAGGGGGATAAGGGTCACAGTTGGTCCTCTCCAGCACTGAAACGTAAATCTGAGATCATGAAAAACACTTTATATTTGTGTTACGGTGATCAAATATTACTAATCTGCTTAAACATTGCTGTATTATTTATTATATAAAATGTTGCTTTCTGCTGTAATGTAGCAATATGGTCTGTTTTTTTTAACATTGTCTGAAAACTGTTTGGAAATTCATACTTTACAATCAACTTTTTATTTAAACAAGAGTGATTGTTCATACATATAAAAGCCACTGTCTTGAGTGTCCAGTACTGTGATTCTTCAGTCTGTAAATTTACTTTTAACTGATTGAATCTCCTGCACTTTGCTGTGCTGTGCAGTCTAAATGATGGATGTTTTATTTTGCTGATCTGTTTGCTAGTCATTTATCGTCTAAGCACTTTCCTGAGAATTTCAGTCAGTTAAGTACATTTTAAACTATTTGACTTGGCTGATTGATAAGGCTGAAAAGTGTTGTCCTCAAATAAATTCTAATAGATCTTTGCTGTTACAATTTAAAGTGAATTCACAGCCAGCCCCTGATGCGTGGGCTTTGACTGCGCAGAGTTCAGAACCAAATTCTGAAACACAATAATGTATTTTATTCAACCTAAGGACATAGATATGCAGGTTTTAAGGAGGGGTACTCTTTATTGTGGGACCCTGCACATCTCTGGATGCTGGTTGAGTGGGTGAGATCAGTCCTGGTCTGAGGGAACAGCAGCCCCTGTGGACCCAGATCTGTATTAGAGATTCTCCTGAAGGGGCTTCTGCCTGTTCACATTGGTCACCTAATCCATGCCCAGCAGTGAAAAGGAGTCTGGGCCATGCAGCTCTACCTCACACTGGTCAGTCAGTGGACAAACCCCACTCTGGATCCCCAACAGCACAGTACACTGACTTCATTCATGCAGTTCATGACAGCACAGTGCTGGCCAGCACTGGAGATCTCAGCCCTGCTGCTGCTTAGCCCTGAAACCAGACTAATGCTCTCTGCTGGTTAATATATTAAGTATGCCAATATATAATTGGTTTCAGATATCAGATCTGAAATGCGTATATTTTTTGAGAACTGTAATTTGGCCTGGATAGGCTTATAAATTGATCTTACAATTTTGTCCTGCTGGAATATATCTCATGGCAGTTTCTGTCTGTATGAAACATGGTGCATTACTCAGCCATTCACAGCAGTTTCAGTATTCTGGTAACAATATTTTCATTGAACACAGAGAGCGAGAGCGAGAACACAGAGAGCGAGAGCGAGAACACAGAGAGCAATCAATTTGTATTGCTCTTATATTTTGTAAGTTCCCCTGGACAAGGGTGTCTACTAATAAATAAATAATAATAATAAATAATATAATCAAGACCCGACCTGGGATGACTGTACTGGACCTACACCCACATAGGAAAGCACAAACAATCAGCAACACTCAAATTGGGAAGTATTGCTAATATGCCTTCTTCTGATGTAGATAAGCCCATGTTTTGTGTATGGTGCAGCTTGTGGCATCGACCACCTCAAACCAGAGGAGCTTTTCCAGATCAGCAGGGACACACGCACCCGGGGACACAAATGGAAATTGGGCTTCAAGGCATTCAAGACAGAAAACAGGAGACACTTCTTCACACAGAGAGGCGTCACAATCTGAACAAACTCCCCAGTGAAGAGACTGAAGAGACAATTTGGGAACATTCAAAAACAGACTGGATAGGATCCTTGGATCACTTAGTTATTAATGGACACCAAACGAGCACAATGGGGCAAATGGCCTCCTCTCGATTGGACACTGTCTTATGTTCTTTCTTATGTTCTTATGACATCACCATGGTTAGGTCCACCGACCACAATGATAAACTGCAAAATATTTTGAGCATGCAACTTAGAAACCCAGAATCTGAAGTAATTAATTCCTGGCCCCGTGGTACCTAATGAGTGTCCAACACCAGCAGCTCCACAGTCACAGCAAGGTGATCAGGGGGTCTCAGTAAAATGGGGCTCTAGAAGCACATAATCCAAAGCTAGAGCTCCAGCACACCAGTCTCCCATTCGACCCACAAACATATTCGAACCCTTCAGCGGCGCATCTGCTGAGAAGGTGCTCATTATTGGCAACTCCATAATTAGAAATATAGAGATTGTGTCACCAGCAACACCAGGGTTTCTGACTGAGGCTAAATCAGAAGAGCTGTCCAGTAATACAGTTTCTAGATTGTTTATGTTTATATCGCTATGCAAAAAAGTTAAAAAAGTGTGTCTGAATCTAGTTGTCTCTGGCCTCTACCAACATTACACAGAGGGGTGATAATGCACCCCCACCCCCGAGGGCTGAAGAGTCATCCCCACCTATGGGCTGATGAGGTTCCAACCCCCTGAGGGCCAGTGAGGGGCCCCCACCACAGCCTACACCATCTGCTTGCTAGTGTATCAGAGGTATAGTGCCTGGAGGGGAGGCAGTCATTAGGCCTGGGCCTTAAGCCGTGGACCCCCAGAGAGTTTAACAACCTGCCATCCATAGGAGATTTTGTTTGTCTCTCCTCTGTGCCTAATGGATTATTTCATTGTATTATTTATTTGTTTAATTTGTTTATTTGATATACTGATGCTCACCAGGATAAGTGGTTTTGAAAATGGATTGATGGATGTATATTTATTTGATTGTTTATATTCCATCTGTATATAGCTCTATGACTACCATGTGAAGGGCGCTACACTAAATTAAAATGTATGGATTGATTAATTGATAACTTAAAACTGATCATGTATTTATTAAGATCCCCTCCTGGGCTGATTCCACACTAAAGTCCTCAGCATGACAGACTGTGATGACCTACACAGTGATCTCAAATACAAATGATCTTGGCACTCAGCAATATCTAAATACCAATGGATTAATTTAACTTCAGGCAGAGACAGGATAAGAGCTCTAATTGCTAAAGCTCCTAGTCTACCTGAAATAGCCACTGTACTTTGTAGGTTAGGTTATAGGTGCTGTCTGTGAAAATCAGCCTCACACTGTTTGGGGACATTCAAGATTATCTATTTGTGTATAGATCCCCAAACAGATATGAAAAGAGAGATTGGGTGGCTGGCCAGTTACCTAATTATCACTATCCAGCATATAATTGAACTCATTAACTCTAATTGCTGGACACCAGCTACATCACAGCCCCACAGGGTACACATTACCATACCTCCCTCCATACAATATTGCACAAGTCAGCAGTCAGCAAGTTTCCACACAAACATTATGTTGATTCTGACTTAACAGGGTGATACATTGTGCCTCATGTAGAGCATTTGAGGAAAAGATATTGGGTGAAGGGATTTGTTTGAACAACAGAATTCAGAAATTAGGAGTGCAGCGTAAAAACTCCATCACCCTCAAAAACACAACGTGTCTCACAAAGCTAACAGGCAGGTGAGTCTCAGGGAAAAACAGGGAACTGGTGTATAATCAGCTGGCCAGTGGAGACAGGACAGGAGCATTGATTACATCTAGACAAGTGTTTTTATGTTATTCAATGCTTTCAAAGTAGCTTTTCAGGGGGCTGTAAAAATATTGGCTTAAAATAAAAACATATATAAGAAAGCTAAGTATAAGTATATTAAACACTTAAATGCTTTGACAAATTACCAAGATAGTCTTGTTCATTGATATATGTTTCTTAAACTTAACACCGCTTTCACTACTTTCTTGTAGTGCTAGAATGAGAACAGGTTTTGTCTTCTATTTCTCAAAGACAGATACGTATGCACACTATATACGATGAGACAGAGATGAGGAATTAAATATTGAAGTGTGATCGTCTTTAAAGCACAGCATGGCATCCTCGAATCCTCTGCCTTGATTGTCCTCTAAATGCTCTTGTCTGTTAACATCACTAGTATTACAAAAGCCTCTTCACAGAACTAGTGGCATCAGAGTGTTGTTTCACTTCCACACATTAGTTAACATAAATATAATCTTTAACTTCAATGTGCAAGTTTCAGCATGTACACTCACCTAAAGGATTATTAGGAACACCTGTTCAATTTCTCATTAATGCAATTATCTCACCAACCAATCACATGGCAGTTGCGTCAATGCATTTAGGGGTGTGGTCCTGGTCAAGACAATCTCCTGAACTCCAAACTGAATGTCTGAATGGGAAAGAAAGGTGATTTAAGCAATTTTGAGCGTGGCATGGTTGTTGGTGCCAGACGAGCCGGTCTGAGTATTTCACAATCTGCTCAGTTACTGGGATTTTCACGCACAACCATTTCTAGGGTTTACAAAGAATGGTGTGAAAAGGGAAAAAACATCCAGTATGCGGCAGTCCTGTGGGAGAAAATGCCTTGTTGATGCTAGAGGTCAGAGGAGAATGGGCCGACTGATTCAAGCTGATAGAAGAGCAACTTTGACTGAAATAACCACTTGTTACAACCGAGGTATGCAGCAAAGCATTTGTGAAGCCAAAACACGTACAACCTTGAGGCGGATGGGCTACAACAGCAGAAGACCCCACCGGGTACCACTCATCTCCACTACAAATAGGAAAAAGAGGCTTCAATTTGCACAAGCTCACCAAAATTGGACAGTTGAAGACTGGAAAAATGTTGCCTGGTCTGATGAGTCTCGATTTCTGTTGAGACATTCAGATGGTAGAGTCAGAATTTGGCGTAAACAGAATGAGAACATGGATCCATCATGCCTTGTTACCACTGTGCAGGCTGGTGGTGGTGGTGTAATGGTGTGGGGGATGTTTTCTTGGCACACTTTAGGCCCCTTAGTGCCAATTGGGCATCGTTTAAATGCCACGGCCTACCTGAGCATTGTTTCTGACCATGTCCATCCCTTTATGACCACCATGTACCCATCCTCTGATGGCTACTTCCAGCAGGATAATGCACCATGTCACAAAGGTCGAATCATTTCAAATTGGTTTCTTGAACATGACAATGAGTTCACTGTACTAAACTGGCCCCCACAGTCACCAGATCTCAACCCAATAGAGCATCTTTGGGATGTGGTGGAACGGGAGCTTCGTGCCCTGGATGTGCATCCCACAAATCTCCATCAACTGCAAGATGCTATCCTATCAATATGGGCCAACATTTCTAAAGAATGCTTTCAGCACCTTGTTGAATCAATGCCACGTAGAATTAAGGCGAAAGGGGGTCAAACACAGTATTAGTATGGTGTTCCTAATAATCCTTTAGGTGAGTGTATAAGGTGTTTGTTAAAGGTACCACTGCCCTAGAGGTGAAGTGATGATATGGAAATACCAGGAATGTGTCATGAAACTGTCTATGTTGTGAGGTAATTAGTGTACACCTTAATATAAAGATGTTTTGTTGTTTTGTTGTGGAGCACAGTGCCATACTGGAGGCAGGATGTTCCTGGTAGACATGTGTGCCTTCCTGGAGAGAGGAGAGAGGGGAGAGAGAGGGGAGAGAGAGGGGAGAGAGGAGAGAGAAGAGAGATGGCAGAGGGGAGAGAGAGGAGAGAAGAGAGAGAGGATGGAGGAGGGAGGAGAGTGGAGAAAGGAGAGAGGGGACAGGGGAGAGAGGGGAGAGAGGAGAGAGAGGATGGAGGAGGGAGGAGAGAGGAGAGAGATCTCAGATATCCTCCTCGGGGACGTGCATTGAAGGATATATGTTCCAGCAACTATATTTTGCCTTTGAAATCTATAGGCAGCACAATAACTAGAGGCGTCAATTACAAATCCTCTTTTTCTGAACTGCAGGTGATGACGTAATGCAGGAAGTGTTGTGTTTACAGAGCACATTGTACAAGGTCTGCTGCAGACTGTTTCCAGTTATAAATATTGCTCTGAGATTAGGATATTGTTGTATCTTAAAATAACAAATAAATAGATAATGCAAGAATAAGTAGTATTTTTAATTACAATGCAGCACCCTACCATTACCCAAACATAATGGCAATACAGAGTAGTTTTTTCGTGAATGTATCAAATCTTCTAAGCATGATCAAATGGAATCGGAATTTGTCTTTGATTTTCTGCAAAAAACTGATTGATCAGGATTCTACAGCAACGCTTTAAACAGTCAGGATGTTTTCAAACAACTAATTCTCATTTCTGGTAATTCATATTTCAGTGTATTTAAATGAAGTGCAAATAAATGCTTTAATTTTAATGGAGCACTATTTAATGCATTGGAGTACTGATGAGAGAAGTGACTTTCTCTGATGCCAGCCAGCACTGTCGGTGTGATATTGCTGTCAGTGGTAACACCTGCACTGGTGCCGGCACATCAGCTGTTTTCAACAAATTGCAGAATGCTCTCCTGTGCATGAGTCACTGCTCTGGCTGCCTCTCGCCTAGATAAAGAGATAGCATGTCACTATGAGAGGCTGTTCACTTAGAAAATGGCAAAATAAATATACCATATACCAGAAATGTATATAAAACACAGGAAAACACATATGTCAAATACCAAAATGGATATATCATATGGCTAAGTAAATATGTTATATATCAACATGGATATATCATATGGCAAAGTAAATATGTCATGTACCAAAATGAATATATCAGCAGGTATATCAAGTGCAATGGATATATATCTGTACTGGAATCTCTGGCACTGCTCTTGCCTGGTTCTCCTCGTACCTCAATCACCACACCTACCAGGTGACATGGGGTGGATCTTCATCCACTCCGCAAACTCTTCTCAAAGGTGAGCCCCAGGGCTCTGTCCTGGGCCCCCTCCGGTTCTCTCTCTACACCGTATAGGCCCCCTCTTCACATCCCATGGATTCTCCTTCACTTTCCATCCTTTTCCCTCTTCTGACCCTCACATACCCTCTCACATCCTCTTCCTGTCTGCCTGCTGTGTCCTCCTGGAAGCACTCGCATCACCTCAAGCCCTTATCAAAACAGGATCTGTAAATTATTTATTATAATTGCAACAATAAGCTAAGCACAGCTTTAGATACAGCAGCTTCATTAAGAACAAGACTAATTAAACCAACAAAATGCTCACCATGGTTTAACGAGTCACTCGCTCACTGAAAACAGAATGCCGTAGATTTGAACATAAATGGAGAGCATCACAATTAGAGGTCTTCACATGGCGTGCAATGACAGTATAATAAGATACAAGCAGCCCTGTCCTCTGCTAGGTCTGCCTACTACTCCAATTTAATAGAGACGCATAAGAATAACCTGCGTTTTCTTTTTAATACAATAGCGACACTTACTAATCAGCAGGTAAATTCTTCAGAGGTTATCCCCCCCAATATCACCTGCAGTGACTTCATGGATCATTTCAATAGCAAAGTTAATGGCATTAGAAAACAGAAAGAACTGGAAACATACACTATAGCTATATATACTATATGTATATCGATATACTATAGCCGATGCCTGTAGTCCTTCTCAGTCCCTGCCTACCTTGGACTCGTTTAACACAGTAAATCACCAGGAATTGGTCTCCTTAATAACTAAAATGAAAACTACAACCTGCGCACTAGACCCTATACCCACTAAACTGCTAAAACAATCTCTTCCATTAATTATTCACCCAATACACAATATTATTAATGTCTCTTTATCTTCAGGATCTGTTCCCAAATCGTTTAAAATAGCTGTAATTAAACCAATTCTTAACAAATCCAGTGCCAACCCTAACCTACTTAAACACTATCGACCTATCTCAAACCTTCCCTTCCTTTCTAAGGTTCTAGAGAAAGTAGTTGCAAACCAATTGCAAGCTTTTTTAACCGATAATCATCTTTATGAAAAATTCCAATCAGGCTTCCGTTCCAGCTATAGTACAGAGACGGCCCAGTTAAAAGTTTTAAACAATGTGTTTCAGTCCTCTGACAACACTGTTATTATTTTATTAGACTTAAGTGTGGCTTTTTACACAATCGACCACAAAATCTTGATACAGCACTTAGAAAACCTTGTTGGCCTGTCTCACAATGTGCTGTCATGGTTTAAATCATATCTGTCAAACACACTCCAATATGTACAGATTAACGAGAACCACTCAAATGTAACTGAGGTTAAGTACAGAGTGCCACAAGGTTCAGTCCTCGGACCTATACTTTTTTCATTGTACATGCTCCCTTTAGGTGATATCATTCAACAACATAATATTAACTTTCACAGTTAGGCAGACGACACACAATTATATCTATCAGTAAATCCTAACAATACCATATACACAGAAACACTAATCTGCTGTCTGTCTGAGATTAAAACATGGATGACAAGTCATTTCTTATGCGTCTGACAAAAGAGAAGTCATCATTTTATGGGACAAAAATCTAACTGTTCATCATACACTGACAAAACTGAATAATTTCTCCCCTAAGGAGATGGCACGAAACCTGAGTGTCATCTGTGACCTTAATCTATCCTTTGAATCACACATTCAGAATGTGTCGAGATCTTCCTTCCTCCAGCTTAGACAAATTGCTAGACTGAGACAATTCCTCTCATTACAGGACACTGAGAAACTGATACACGCATTTGTTACATCTAGATTGGATTACTGTAATGCCATTCTGTCAGGCAGCACAAACAGCTATTTCTGCACTTCAGTCCAAAATGCTGCTGCAAGAATCCTAACTGAAACGGAAACACATGAGCACATCACTCCAGTATTGGCTTCTCTTCACTGGCTGCCCGTGCGCTACAGGATAGACTTTAAAGTGCTCTTACTAACATTTAAAGCACTAAATGGAATGGCACCACCCTACTTATCGAATACACTCCAGGTCGGCCATTGAGATCCCAGGAAGCCGGTTACTTAGCGCTCCCTAAAATACACAAGAAATCTGCAGGTGGTTAAACATTCAGCTATAGGGCCCCGAAGCTGTGGAATGATCTTCCAGCCAATGTAAAAGATGCCCCCTCTGTCTTAGCCTTTAAATCACGGCTGAAGACTCATCTGTTCAGTCTCTGTTTTTCTAGCCCATAGTGCCGCTGGTGTGCCATGGACATTCAATGCACAACATGTCTGATCTCCTTGCTGCTGTAACAACTATATGGCAAGGCAGGGAGGCAGCCATTAGGCCTGGGCCCTAAGCCGTGGACCCTCAGAGATTTATATTCTCTTACATGCCATCCATAGGAGTTTTTTGTTTTTCTTTCCTCTGTGCCAAATGGTTTATTTATTTACATTTTCATTTACATTATTGATGCTACACAAATAAAAATTGATTGTTAAAAAAAAAGGTATATTTACAGCCTCACATATATGTCACGGGTTGTTTTTGATAAGACATTTTTAACAGCACAGAGTCTGAGCTTCAAACTCCAAGCTATGTGTGAATCGTTGTTCTGAGGATTTGGCAGCTGTGTGTGCGTGTACGCGTGTGTGTGTGCGTGTGTGTGTGTGTATGTATGTATGTATATGTGTGTGTGCGTGTGTGTGTGTGTGTGTATGTATGTATGTACATGTGTGTGTGCGTGTGTGTGTGTGTGCTCGTGTGCGCGTGTGCATGTTGGGGGCGGAGTGTGTGGATAGAAACTGATAGAACATTGCTGAGTAAAGTTTCTCTGAGCTCTAACCTAATTTGTGTGTGTTGGGGAGGGGGATTGGGGGATTGGGGGATGCAGCCTCAGCTAATATTCAGTCTCTTGTAACCAGCCGTACAATTGTCACAGAAATGTCTTCAGCCTGCTTAATTTTTTGTTTTACTTTATTGTCCTGCTAAGTGTGCTGTTATGAGAGAACTGACACCAAGCTGCTCGTTCTCAGGAAGCATTTAGAATAGATACGTGTTGCATCACAGAAGGATGTGAACATTCCCCTGTGCTGCCCTCCTAACAGGATTACACAGCGCTAAGCTGGTTCACTTCTTCTACTGTTAAATAAAGAGGGCAATTAGGTTTGCAGCACAGACTGAGCGAGAAGCAGATCAGAGTGTGCAGAGAAGCACACAGAAATGGATTCGACGGCAAACTTTCCCTTCCAGAAAACCCTTATTGTTTTCCTCTGGAAGAAAGGCCAGGATACATGTCATAGCTTCTGTGATGTAAGGGGGGTAAATGTAACAATGGAAATCCCCTGGCCTCCCATGTGGGTAACACCTCTGTTTGGTTATCTGGAGCTGGGCTGCCTGGAGATCCATTCGAACCCCGCTTTCCCTTTGCTGACTGCAGTTAGGGATCCTCTGAATGGCACCCACACTGAAGTAAGGGCCACTTTGGGAGATGCAGAGACAGTCCTCAGATTAAAGAAAGGGCTTTCAGTCCCAGCAGCTGCACAGACGCTCCTGCAGAGCCGGTCAGTATGAGCAGGAGTTGCACTCTGACCTATGTCTACTGACCAGTGTGAAAAGGCTCTGCTATCCTAAGGCAGCACTGTGGAGTAGTGGTTAGGGCTCTAGACTCATACCCAGAAGGGTTGTGGGTTCAAATCCAAGGGGGGCAGTGCTGTTGTACCCCTAAGCAAGGTACTTCATTTAGATTGCTCCAGCAAGAGTGAGGTTGTTAGTGGAGTTCCACAGGGATCAGTACTAGGGCCTGTGCTTTTTCTAATCTATATTAATGATCTGGACTCTGGGATAGTTAGCAAACTTGTCAAATTTGCCGATGATACTAAAATAGGTGGCTCAGCAGATACAATCTCGGCAGCACAGGCTATTCAAAGGGACTTGGATAACATTCAGTGGGCTGACACCTGGCAGATGAAATTCAATGTGGTCAAGTGCAAGGTAATATACGCAGGTAACAAAAATGTCCACTATAGTTACACTATGGGAGGAATAGAACTAGATGAAATATCGCATGAGAAAGACCTAGGAGTCTATGTGGACTCCTCACTTTCTCCATCCAAACAATGTGGGGAAGCAATAAAAAAGGCAAACAGATTGCTAGGGTATATTGTCAAAAGTGTAGAATTGAGAACAAGTAATGTTCAGACTAGTTAGAGCTCATCTGGATACTGTGGACAGTTCTGGGCTCCACACTTCAAGAAAGATATCGCTGCTCTAGAGGCAGTTCAGAGGAGAGCAACCAGACTTATTCCAGGTCTGAAGGGAATGTCCTACTGAGGGACCTGAACCTTTTCACCCTCTAACAGAGGAGACTACGTGGGGACAGATCCAAGTCTTCAAAATCATGAAGGGCATCGACCACATCAAACCACAGGAGCTTTTCCAGATCAGCAGGGACACACGCACCCGGGAACACAAATGGAAAATGGGCTACAAGGCATTCAAAATGGTAAACAGGAGACGCTTCTTTACACAGAGAGGTGTCACAATCTGAGCAAAGTCCCCAGCGATGTGGTAGAAGCTGAAAATTTGGGAACATTTAAAAATAGACTGGATAGGATCCTTGGATCACTTAGTTATTGATGGACACCAAACGAGCACGATGGGGCGAATGGCCTCCTCTCGAATGTAAACTTTCTTATGTTCTTACATATATCACGATAAATCTATTTTAATTTCAATTTCTCTTGTGATCATAAATGAATTATGTGATAAATTATTGTGTTTAACTTTTTATTAAATTAAATTAATTTTCATTGAAGTTTATTTTGGATTGCCATGGACATATTGATTTCGTGGTTACAGTTCTGAAAAGTATGCAGAATCACAAAATGCTTAAACCAACTGGTTTCTGTATTTTTGTGCTGAGCAGATAAGTAATATGTGTGCCCTTGTCCAAGGTGATTGCTATCAAAGCATGTAATGTCTGCAACGACTCTGAAAAGATACGCTTGCAAATGCAAGTTAATTTGCATGCTGAATAAGTTAATTACTATTTATATTCTTTTTAGGATTTCAATTATTATGAACATCTGTTTTTCTGAATGAATGTCTGCTTATGCATACCCATCATATATTCCACATTTACACTTATCTCTCCTGTAAGAAGTGGTTTATAATGTCTTTGGTTAATAGTCAAGTGACATATTCAATCTTTTCATTAGTTTACAAATTCACATTGACAATTAAACTGAAAAAAAAAAAATCTCTAAAGAATTTCACTTTGATCTAATCATTTAAATTACAGTTTAAAGCATAATTATAATAGATCTCTTTTCTACAGCCACTTTAGATGCTCCATACAACACTGTGTAAAGCACCCAGTAATGAGTTTACAATTAATGACCAGTGTATCTGAACTCCAGTATAAAGGAAGCAAAATGAATAACATGTAGTGTAATAAAGGTCTTAATTAGCTTCTTGTGTTTAATCTAAAGTAAATATCAAGTTCAAATGTCAAGCTATAAAGTCACACAAAGAAGGGGAATTGTACTCAAAGTCATCAGATTCATATTCCTAGAAGTCCAGCAGGATCAGTTTAGAAGTACATTCAATAAGGTACAGTCGAATCTCAAACCAAGAAAAATGTACGTAAAATCAGGGAGAGACATTGTGTGAGGCCAGTAAAAACATAATGACCAAAGACATAAAACAGCTGCGCTTTGATATCTTTCTACTACTGATGGTAATTTGGGATGATGAAAAGCATTTGTTAATATGTTTCTCCTGTATTTTGAATATCTGTCCGTGAGAGAGCGGAGCTGTCCCAGGAAAGCACAGCATCAGTACATGTAGATCAAGTTGCTTCTCCACAAGAAAACACACATCTGAGAATCCAATCTGCACACAGAGGGATGGGAAATCAATGTATTCCATGTGGCAAACACTGGAACTGTTTCCCATGGAAAAGAAAAGAGATGAGGAGGCCTGCATTAAAGAGTCGTCATTCCTAATATCAAGTACACAGCACACAGCCATATCAACAAGGGAGTTATTTGCCAAGCAGAAGGAATCCAGTACTGGACTGGCTGACGAAGTCACCTGATCTCCATGTGGCATGTCAGGGGTGAGATGTGAGGCGAGCATGACTGACAGGAAACTCACTAACTCAATTTCACTGCTGTGAGCTACTGCACTGAAGTGAGGAATAAATCACAGAGTGGATCCTGATGACACATCAAAGCTGCATGAAAATATTCAAAAATAAAGCAGCACACAGTTAATAATAACTCCAGTTTTAAATAATAAACATTTTTTCAGGCTCAGTACTATTTATGAATGTATTTATTGGGTCTTGTTACTGCCCAGCAGTCATGTTGTCTCTGTGCTTTTGCTTCTGAAATGTTGTTGGAGCTGGAACTGAAGTTCTCCGTTAGGCAGCCATACTGTCCCTGTTCTCAGAGCGCCGCCACTGCGCCTCACTTCTCTCTGCAGGAGTTGCTGTGAAGCCGGTCAGCCTTAATCTCAGGATGTTGTCTTAAATCCGTTGTAACCAGCTATGTAAAATCTGGAAGGTGTTTCTTCTTCTTCTTTCCTGTAAGTTGCTTGTTTTGTAAGATGAAGAACGCAGCCCTGCCCGCTCACAGTATTATTGCCTTTTGGCTCCTGACTGTGTCCACAGGCTGGTGAAGGTTAATCTGCATGGGAACAGAAGCCTGCCCCACACACAATAACTGAAGAGCAGGGCTTGAAAAAGGAGGACAGAATGATATATATTAAAACTCAGAGCCATGTTTGTGCATAACAGCTTTAGGGAAGTAAGACCAGAAAAATGTAACCAGCTGTTACTGTTTTACCAGAGGAAGAAAAAAAAAACAGGTTTATGCGCCACTGTTACAGAAGATGAGCTTTAATCCTATTTTAATCGCTACAGGCTTTATTAAACAAAAGCAGCAGGTCCAAATCTCAGGGGATTAGTACCGACCCCACCGAGACCAAGCTTGAGTAATCAAGTGCACTTAAGGTGACAGAGCCATCATTGCTGCAGTCTGGGCTTAGTTAGAGCTTCTCCTTGTGGGGTGATGCTGTGGGCTGAGACAGTGAAGAGGCCCCAAATACCTCACCCGTACATGAGGTTACCAAAGAGCACATAATGAGACCAGCTTCTACCGGTCTGTATCAGATGCATCCCTCTGAAGACACACAATACAAATTTAGTACAGAACGTATGTTCTAGTAAAACCACAAGAAGATGGGGAGTGGGCACACAACCCCCCTTTGCCTATCTAGACATGCGTTAGATACGTGTGGAATATAAATAATGAAATGGCCACATATGTCTCCATATTTGGGCATAAAATAGAAAACATTGTGTTTAAGCTTAATCAGGAAGATAGTGAGGATATCATAAGATAAGGAGTTGTCTCCCCCTTATTGGTTCAAATTCACCCGGTCCAGGATATCGCAATATGTATATAACATCATGTAAGCTCTATGATTTTAGGGAAGTAAGGACAGAGACCTGTGTGTCTGTGTGTAATACTTTTCTACAAGCAGCTTGAATAAAGACTCTGTTTGATTCAATCTACTCTACAGTCTGGTTTTTCTGAGAGCAATTAAAAGGGGATTCTTCAACAGGTACTGTGTGTTTGTACTCATGTGAATTATACACTTGCCAAATTAGGTGTCATGCAGATGTAATTGTATGTGCATCACTCCAGTGGATTAGCTGAACAGTATCCAATTACAATTTTTGACAATTGCTTACACATGATTTCTGAAACTATGGCTCCTTTTCTATAAACTCTACACACAAAACCCCAAAACACACACACAACATGCAAAGCAAAAGCAAACACTTAATTAAAAACTCTTCTCAAAATGGTCTACACACAAACCATCAAATGACACGCCAACTACACAAGGATGTGACAAATGTAAAACACTACTATCTTGTCTTTTGCATGTTCAGTCTGCAGCGGAGTGCACGCGCAGTTTGTCATAGCACACATGTACATGTATGTGCACAAATATACAGTATGTATGAATATTCAGTATATACACTCACCTAAAGGATTATTAGGAACACCATACTAATACTGTGTTTGACCCCCTTTCGCCTTCAGAACTGCCTTAATTCTACGTGGCATTGATTCAACAAGGTGCTGAAAGCATTCTTTAGAAATGTTGGCCCATATTGATAGGATAGCATCTTGCAGTTGATGGAGATTTGTGGGATGCACATCCAGGGCACGAAGCTCCCGTTCCACCACATCCCAAAGATGCTCTATTGGGTTGAGATCTGGTGACTGTGGGGGCCATTTTAGTACAGTGAACTCATTGTCATGTTCAAGAAACCAATTTGAAATGATTCGACCTTTGTGACATGGTGCATTATCCTGCTGGAAGTAGCCATCAGAGGATGGGTACATGGTGGTCATAAAGGGATGGACATGGTCAGAAACAATGCTCAGGTAGGCTGTGGCATTTAAACGATGCCCAATTGGCACTAAGGGGCCTAAAGTGTGCCAAGAAAACATCCCCCACACCATTACACCACCACCACCAGCCTGCACAGTGGTAACAAGGCATGATGGATCCATGTTCTCATTCTGTTTACGCCAAATTCTGACTCTACCATCTGAATGTCTCAACAGAAATCGAGACTCATCAGACCAGGCAACATTTTTCCAGTCTTCAACTGTCCAATTTTGGTGAGCTTGTGCAAATTGAAGCCTCTTTTTCCTATTTGTAGTGGAGATGAGTGGTACCCGGTGGGGTCTTCTGCTGTTGTAGCCCATCCGCCTCAAGGTTGTACGTGTTTTGGCTTCACAAATGCTTTGCTGCATACCTCGGTTGTAACGAGTGGTTATTTCAGTCAAAGTTGCTCTTCTATCAGCTTGAATCAGTCGGCCCATTCTCCTCTGACCTCTAGCATCAACAAGGCATTTTCTCCCACAGGACTGCCGCATACTGGATGTTTTTCCCTTTTCACACCATTCTTTGTAAACCCTAGAAATGGTTGTGCATGAAAATCCCAGTAACTGAGCAGATTGTGAAATACTCAGACCGGCCCGTCTGGCACCAACAACCATGCCACGCTCAAAATTGCTTAAATCACCTTTCTTTCCCATTCAGACATTCAGTTTGGAGTTCAGGAGATTGTATTGACCAGGACCACACCCCTAAATGCATTGAAGCAACTGCCATGTGACTGGTTGGTTAGATAATTGCATTAATGAGAAATTGAACAGGTGTTCCTAATAATCCTTTAGGTGAGTGTATTTACTCTATAAACAGAAATGAAAAGGGGGAAAAATAAAATGTATTTCTTTCTCAAAACATTATTTTCATCCAGACTTCGGGATGAACAGTAACAGACAAAATAAATACAGTAGAAGATAAACAAATAGGCTTGTCACTATAAAATAAAAACAAATTAGAGTGCATCCTGTCTCCTATTTGGGTCTGGCCACAGCACCTCATCAACATCACAAGTGATGTTCTCTCTGGCTAAACAGCGGGGGAAGTAGCATCTGGAGTGGCATATCCAGCCCTGGCATGCCCCCTCGTCTATGTCATCACAGGCCTCCTCCATCACCTGGAGAAGGGGTATGCATTGGTGGGGTTGGTGATTGTATACCTTCCAACGCCACGCCAGAAATAACTCTTCTATTGGGTTTAGAAATGGAGAATGTGGTGGCAGGTTGAGCATCAAAACTTGCGGATGGTCAATGAACCAATTGCAGACCAGAGCAGCCCAGTGGAAACTTACGTTGTCCCAGATGACAACAAACCTGGACTGCTCTGGCCCATTCCTCTGGTCATTGGGAATGAGGATATTACAGTTTTTCCCAACTGCATACACACTATTCTCTGAATAATAGCCCAATACCCCTAAACTGTTACAGTTTTTCCTAATTGTTTACACACATTTGCTGAATCTTTGGCTCATTTTCCCAAAACTCTAAACATAAAACACAAAACCACAAACACAAAATGCAAAACTCTACAAATCTCTAGCAAAAGCAAACACTACATTCAAAACTGTTTTATCTCTTTCCAAAATGTTTTTTTGCATCAAAGTGACACACACACACACACGTCATATGAATAGATCTGTCTACCTACCAACAACACACTGATGTGCTCAACACAAAACACAACTATGAATATCCCATTAGTAGGTTTATGCTTTTTGCATTTTGCAAATGGTAGGTAACTTACCGGTTCTCATTTCTGAATGTACGGATGATAGATGCAACCGTGTAGCGGCTCAGGTTGGGCTGAACTCTTTGCCCAGCCTCCCTCATACTCAATCCATGGTTGAGCACATGGTCAACCAATGTGGCCCTGATCTCATCTGAGACAACTGTCCTTCCTCATCCTCATCCTCCTCTTCCTCCTATTACTCTCACTCCTTGACCTCTAGCTCTTGCTTTACCATTGACTTCCATTTTCCTCCAAAACAGGAAAGCTCATCTGAGTCCTTTTTTAGTGCTAAAGCTGATAAAGTGAACAATTCAGCAACTAGTGTTTACACCTGTGAGGAGTGGGTGTTGCCAATTGGTGTTTAGAGCTTGGCATTGTGATTGGCATTGCTTTCCAAAGGGACTACAGAGATTTTAATTTTGAATGTTGTGCCTAATGTAGAGAACTGCGTGTAGTGTTTTGCAAAAAGTGATATAGAATTGGAAACTGAGTGTAAAGCAGGAATTGTGCTTGCAATTTTGCAGACTTGGTTTAGGGATTTGGTACATTATTTACAGCGGCTGTGAGATTTGAAGTGCTGAAAAAATAAAGCAGCTGCTGCAGCATTTTCAGAAGCAATTACGGAAAGGGAGGGTACATTATAAAATATATTTGACTTATGCCACTGGACAGCAAGCAAGTCATGTTGGCCGAGCCTGCTTCTCCAGAATAGTCAACAGAATTTGAGAAAGGGACGCCAACTGCGCAGTGCACAAAGTATTCATATTAATATTTTTGTGATCTACTGCTCTCTATCCACTTTGTGCTGACATATTAATAGAGTTATAGGGCTCTCCTAAAATGTATCAGAAATGAATGAAAGCTTAGGTAGGAGACAGAACAGGGTTTTAAAGTAGCTAGATTTACTAAATTAACAACAGTACTTAATTATTACAAGGCAGTGTGACAGTGCTTTATTGAAAACATAAATCAAATATTTTTATTATTATTCTTAAGCACTACCAGTAAACATCCATTAACAATTCCATCAGAAGGAGCTGTTTACTGATTTAATAGACAAGAGCATGAGCTAATTTAGGAAATGCAAAATTATAGAGGTGGCTTCTAATCTAAGAAACAATAATACATAACAAATTAATAATAAATAGTATTTTTATTAAGGACGTTTGCATTGTCTCTCTAACTTATCTTAATTCTACATGTGTTTTATACTGAATGTACTTTTCTGCTTAGCTTTAACTTTAAAACCATGTCCTGACGGTAGTGTTCTGTACAAAACCTGTTGGGAACCTTAACCTTTGTTGTATTGGCTACTTCAAATAAACCATTTACAAATTTGCCTGCACAATATACACTATAAAGCAAATAAAATAAAATATATATATAAATTAACCCATTTACACAGTAAAGTTGTAAATTTAATTTATATCATTTATATAAACATCAACATATTATTATTATTATTATTAATAATAATAATAATAATAATAATAATAATAAAGAGTGTTATTCTATCTTTTGGAATTGCTCTCAAATTAGCCTGCCCCACTTATGCGTGATCAGACATTGTAATTTACATTGGATCAGGACTACTTTACTTTTTTAAATGCAAAATCTTTCAAATACATTTAACAGAAAATAAAGCTTCTACAGTAAACTAATAACTGTAACAGAAAAAACACCAACCGAGTACATACTACACTCTAAAAACTGAAGGTTCTTCAGCGGTTCTATTTTGAACCTTTGGGTTCTTCGTGAGTTAAAGGGTTAGTTTAAGAACCGCGAGGTCCATGGTAAACACAAATGATCATTTAAGAACCCTTTTCGTCATGATCGGGATTGATTTAACATACATTTAAGATTCTTTAAGCATCCTTGTTTGCAAGGAACCTTGGTAAAATATTCTAATAAGAACCGGGTTCCTCCACAGTATCAACACTGGGAATCCAGAAAGGTTCTTATTACACTCTCCTTCCTCCAGAGCCGCTCCTTCTCATCCCTGGCCCCTAAATGTTGGAACAACCTTCCACCAAAGTCAAAACAGCAGAGTCCTTGACCTCCTTCCGGCTTTTAGTCAAGTCGCATCTTTTCAGACAGTACTTGTAATATTAGTCCTTTTAATACCCGTTAGATAGCACTTCACAACATTTTATCATGCTTCTTGCGTTATTGATTGTTTTGCTACTTGCTCCCTTTCCCGTAACCCTTGACTGTACCTTACATCTTGATGGCGCTTTACTTTCCAGAATGCATGTCCGCACTTACTGTACTTAACTGTATAAATTGGAAGCTGTAAAATGTATTATATCTTGAATTGCTTTATTTAATGTAAATTTGAATTTGTAATGTTTGATGCCTTGTACTTAACTGTATTTTTGCACTTTTGTATTGCACTTATGTTGTAAGTCTCCCTGGATAAGGGCATCTGCCAAGAAATAATAATAATAATAATAATAATAATAATAATAATTTGAACCTTCACTTCTTAGGGTGTGTTCCTACTTGGGAAGTTTGGTTAGATTAAAATGAACTCTGGTGTCATTGCTCTGTTAGTGCGGTTCATTTAAACAAGTGTGAACGCTGCCACACGAATCTTGGTGCACACCAAACAAGAACTCTTCCAAACGAACTCTGGTGTGGTTCGATTGATATATGAACGCAACATGGACCAAAAATGTCTAAACGGACCAATAACAGGATGTGATGTCACAAGCTGCAACCCATAGAGTGGAAACAGAGGGCAAACATGGAGCAATGAAGAGGTTATTAACATTTGGTCCGACAAGCATATTTCCAGCATACTCAAAAAAACTAAAATGCTCAAGTGTTCAAAATGTTCAGTGATAGGTTAAGGGAAAGTGGGTTCAACAGGAGTGTGGAACAGTGCCGCATAATTTTATTTTTTTTAAACGATGTTCGGCAAGTTTCGTCACAAAATACACGTCATAAGAGCTGTCCAATCAGGTTGTGACCTTATTCTTATGCTTAGGTTCATTGTTAAAAATGCCAGTGTGAATGCTAAGCAAACCAGGACTAAATGTACCAGTTTCATTTTTGGTCCAGACCAAGAGAACCAAACTACAAGTGTGAACACCGAACTGGTATTTAGTATTAAACTCTGGGACTAACAGACTTCGTGCCCTTCTGGTTGCCCCTGCTGTGATTGCTTATTGTATCATCTATAATAAAACATTTGTTCATTGACTGTCTTGTGTCTGTGGTGTATGTCCTGAGATTCTGCCAAACCTGCACATGGGACTACTTGAGTGGTAGCGAGTCCCCATCTCGCATAATTAAATTGTGGTGGAATAGCAAGACTACAGAGGGACCCAGTGTCACTGCCACTCGTGACATTCTCTGACCTTTAGGAACAGAGATTAGAACACGGTGCATTAGTGCACTTCCTGTACCTTTGTCTCTGCCAAATGCACAACAGTACTGTAAAAAGATTCATACTCGCTTGCACATACAATCGGCGTTCCCCTCAAATGGTACACGATATATTTGCTTCATCCTCATTCTGTGCCTTCTCGGCAAACGATCAATAGTGGATATTGAAATACTGTGCATGTTCTGAAACATCCCATTCTGCTCTATTATACGCATTGCATTATACTAATCGCATTATTTGCCAACACCATGTTTATTTCAGCCTCTTGTTCTTGGGTGAAGAGACGGTTTTTCCCACCCGCAGGTGGTCTTCCATCAACCCTGTATGCAAACAATACAATGTCATGTGCAGACATTCATAAATCAACAAGAGTACTGCATGTCACAGTGGCACGGGTGAAAATGCACACTGGACCAAATTAGACCATGCCACCCCAAATTAATTTGTAGTGAGGAGGGGAACCCCACGATCACCTTTTTTTCCCGTGCAGGTTCGGCAGGTATCAGAGATGCACCACGGACACTCCACTATAAGCAGATATGCATTGTTAAAATACAATCCAGCAACAGATCAGGATAGCAGAGCACGAAGTCTGCTATCAACAAATACCAATAAAACAGGGGGGTTGGGGTTTAACTGTTCTAAAACTATAAACTGCTAAAATCACGTTTAATACTCTGGGTGATGAACTCTAAAACCATAAGTACACTTTGAAAACTAAAATCGAATACTAATCCCCCTACTAAAACTACAGTACATACAATAAAAAGAATGAACGGAAGTTCACAGTTTAGAGCAATTGGAGTCCGTTGCAGAACATCAGGTATCAATCAGTCTATGCCTTCATACAGCCAGCTGCGCAGATCCCACGGTGCAGCGCTGCCTTCCTGCAGCTACAGCTTTCACTCCGTGGCACAGTCAGTAGAAAAGGAAAGAGAAGAGAAAACGGAAGGGGGGAATCAGAATTTATGCAGCCACTATCGTGGTAATCACTCCTTCTCCACACAACCGGAGTACGCCTGTGCACGTCCCTTTCACACCCCTTCACTGCGCCTCTCCTCCCAGCTGCCGAGTCCAGTCTCCAGAGCGCCTTCCACCGTGGAAACCCCCACCTCACCAGCTCTCGTCATCTCAAGAGCTGTCTGTGCTTTTTTTTTTTTTCCTTAGTCCAAGGGCAGCCTCAAATAACCGTGAGTGAAATCAGTCATGGTGTTAGCAGTGCCGTGCGTTAGGGATAGGCTGCCTGCTTAATTAGGCAGGTGTGCCGCATTAGGTGCAAAAGAAAACTCGTGCAGAAGTTCAAAAAAAAAGAAATGTGAATAAATCAGTCAATAAATTGTTCAATCAAACAATCAGTGAAATCAATAAAACAATCAGTGAAATTAAAACACACGTGAACAAAGTAAAATAAATGAAAACCATACATATCAAATAAATTGAAACAAGGTGATAAGGCACCTCTCGTGACATGAAAGACAAATATTGTGCATGGTAAATTTATACACATTCACCGGTTCGTAGTCCTGAATGTCCTGATGATTCCAGCCACAGTAAAGCGGCTCAAACTCGGTTGCACTCGCTCCCCAGCCCCCCCGCATACTCATCCAATGGTTGATTACACTATCAACCAGTATGGCTCTTATTTAATTTGAATTATTCCGTCGCCTTCCTCGTCATCTGTGTCTTCCCCTACCTCTTCCCCTTTCTGCTCTTTGTTGCTCAATTTTTCCTGTACAATTTATGAGTCCTTGTGTGACCTTTTTTCATACTTGAAAGAATGAGGAAAACTGAGTGAACAATTTGGTTAATTGGGTTTGCACAAGTTTGTCGTAGTGCATTAGCACTTTGAGTTTTGTCTGGTGAATCGTGTATTCAAACAAATGGCACAGGTGTTTTCTCAATGACAGTGGTGCTCACAAATTTAGAGTTGTGTGTAGTGTTTTGCAAGATGAGTGAACTGGACTTGCAAATTGAGTTGAAGCAAGTATAATGTGTGTTTAGTTTCGCAGAAATGGTTCATGGTTCTGGGATGTTAGCTTGAACATCTGATCACTCTGTGTATGCATTCAGTCACAGTGTATAAACGACTGGGAAAAACTGTATGCAGAGTGTCAAGGAAGGTGATGATGTGGGCAGTATTGTAAGGACCAAGAGTGGCATGATGATGAAGGACACCGTTCTGACTGATGGCTGGACACATTGTGATGTTGCCACCACGCTGTCCAGGGACATTGACGATGGTGCGGTATCCTATGAGGTTTCTTCGTCTTGTTTTGGCTAGGTTAAAGCCGACCTCATCAACATAGACGAAATCATGATGCCCTGCAGCAGCAGCATCTAGTTTCATAACTCTGAAACAGACAAGACAAAACATTGTATGACAGTATGAATAGACTGAGCAGTCCATATGTAGCACAATACACTGGGACACAGTACCAATGACAGGATAGTATACCTTACTTGTACGTGTTCATAGCGCAGTTGTTTCACTGTCAGAATTTCACTCAAATGGCACTCTGTAGAGCTGCTTCATATGAATCTGATGGCGTTTCAGGAGACAGCCAAGTGTGGATAAACTCACCCGATTTATGTACCTAAATGTTGTGTTGTCAGTTAACGTGTCATAAAGGTATGCTGTTGTTAGTTAGTGTGTAAGCGATTGTGAAAAACTGTAAGCCAAAGCCATTGAACTCCAGCTGATCATGGTAAACATGACAACTAATATAAATAATGGCAATAAATGCATGGACCCATGAATATGTGTGACAATAAAATATGTTATTTTTTTATTTCAGATTTGCACCAATACTATTATCTCTTAAATAATTAATGCATTAGTGTTTGTGTCTGGCATATGGGGCTGATATGGAGTTATTATGCGCCATGTTTTTTTTATTGATATTTTATTTGTATTTGCTTTGTAACGGGGTCTCCCTGTCCCTGGTGTATCTAGTGTAAAATTAAAGCTTCATTCACACTGGAGGTGAGCTGGTGCCAGGCATGGACTACATACATTCCTGTGAGACAAAAACTGTTTGGTAGGTTAGGTGTCTGAATTGAATTAATTAATACAACACGTGTACATATTCAATATTTATTGATGTTTATTGAAAGCATTGATGGACTGGAGAATACCAAGAGATCATATGTGAGGCACCTTGTGTAGCCAAGGCACAGGTCAGACCACCCTGTCCCTGTCCGCCTGCGGCACACGGCACACCTGCCCCAGCACTGTGAAGTGTGATGAGGTCAAACCAACGACACATTCAAGTGCTGATGTTCTTGTGCCAATGCATCTTGATATGAGCTGCTGGAAACATGAGCTGCTGGAAATGGAAAGCATTGATGGAATGGAGAATACCAAGACTTGCAAGTGTCTTTCTCTAACCAGTACTTTAGAGGAACAGGGTGTGTGATCTCATCTTTGTTTTTCATTGCCTTTTACAGATCTGACAAATCTATCTTCCGTCACATCTCATCCTTCAAGTGCACAGGGCCCCCTGCTGGTAGACATGGTTATCTACCAACATCCCAAAGAATATAATGTATTAAATAGTGCTATAATATATATATATATATATATATATATATATATATATATATATATATATATATATGTGTGTGTGTGTGTGTAGCGTAAGGTACACTTATACATTTCAATTAAATAAGTGAATTTATAGTATCACCTTATCACGAATCCTGGAATCTTGTAGAACTCAATTTCTGTAATAATTGGATGCAGACACCAATTCCAAAGATATAAATTGTCAAATTTATTCAAAACAAAGACTAAATGTAGCACTACACTAATTATACAAAAGGGAAAAACTAATTAAAATTCAACTCTAGATCAACAAATCAAAGACAAATCACTTCCGTGACCAAATCAAAGACCATGGGATCGCATATGATAACACAAATCGTTAAACAAAAAAGGTTATAAACACATTGACTACAATACCGGTTAGTAAGACGAAGGTGAGTCTCTCATTAGTATTGTTAGTCAGACATTAAATAACTACGCAGGTTAGTATTTATGTCAGGTAACTTCTCGTTATATATATATCAGTCTCATTTACGTTTAGGTGCCGAGAAAGATCCTATCATTACTTGTTACCACAATTTCCCTTAACTGATTATTAGTCAATGATTAAGGCTAGGCAGGGCCACCAATAATCTAATGTCTATTAACTTGTGTCAATTTCAGACTAAACAGTTAAACAGGAGTGAGAAGATATTTCTCGGCGTTGACAGATTTTATTTCAAAAATTATCAACAAAACAGTTTAATGCAACATACATTTATATTTAAGAAAACTAAATGATATTACACATTCTAGACTTATGAATCACAGATTAACATTTCTAATTGATTTCTCAAATGTCATGAATCATGAACTCCAAACTGTTAAACTTATCTGAACTTCGTCGCAGAGAGGCCTCTCTGGCTTCGGGCTCAGATAACAGCACACGGCACGAGGTCCGTGTGGTTGGAACAAAGGCAGTCCGGTTCGGCTTTGTCCAAGAACTTCCACTCTGTGTTTTTTCTGTTTCATTTAAGTATATTAGGTTAATCCTTCACTCACAAGACACCAAGGGTATCAGTGCAGCTCACTTATTTTATTAGGGGGGATTTAAGGTGTGTGGAAGATATTCATGTGCCACGCTACATGATCATTATTATTATGCATTTCTTGGCAGACATCCTTACCCAGGGAGACGTAGTACAATGGCATACATCCTAGAGCAAATGAGCTAACAAGTGCAAGTTTCTTACACTGAGGCAGTGGTTTGACATTAGTTAAGGGTGGTTTCTGACAATGCAGAGATTTTCAAATATTGCAGTGTTGATCAGGGATTGCAAACTGTGAAACAGCTCTGTTGCATGAATTCTGTTCCAAGCTTTCATGCCATTGCTGCCTTAATGGAGCGCTGTTACTGCAGACCATGACTGTGGCAAACACAGCTCTCTGCTTGAATGTCTCTGAGGCTCTGTCATCTCTGTCACTCCTGTACATCAATATGAGTGATGAAAACCTCTGAGGGATACATTCAGGCCTGAATGCAAAGAAGAAGAAGAGAGAGAATGTTTTATCTATTCAGAACATGCCTGCATTGCATGTCTCTTCTTTACAGTTTGATAATACTTTCACATTTAATATTAAATAAGCACAATTTTGAAACATATATTGCAAAGATGTTTTAATTATTACTTGTGTCACAGTAAAATGACAGACCATTGAAAGCACCTGCCCATCAGTTTTGTTCCTACTCTCTCTCCTCAGTGCATCTTCCTCAGCAGGTTCAGTCGATGCTCTGGAGTCGAAGATGCCTCCAAGAGACACCAGAAACAACTTCAACTAACCTGATGCAGCTCTTTCTAGATGCTTCTACTTTCTTTTTGAGTTAAATTTGACCCTAAAAAATGTGTATTGTTTCCATTTGAGTTGTTAGGGTTGACTTAAGCTGTGTAGATGCAGTGGACTCTCTTGGTTCCTTCAATGAATGAATGAATCCTGATAAACTTGAAAAGCAAGATCAGTGTAGAATAACTGATTCTAAACATTTTCAGTTTCCCAAATTTGAAATACTATTAACTTTAATTATTATGGTACAATAGTCCAGCTGAGAAAGGCACAGAAAAGCAATGCTGTTTTGATGCGCCTTATTAACTATAAGATAAAGTTAGATAGTTGAATATGAAGATGATAATTGCAAAAATAGTTTTAAAATGGTTAATAAAACAGACATGGAGTTGCTTTAGATTGGAGGGTGAATAGATTGAAAGGTATTCTGATGTCACTCTGCTGTCGCAGCCTGAGAAATGTGTTTACTGCTGCTATGTCTTTATTGTCCCAGTACCGGTGCTGCAGGTGCTGTTACCTGCAGAAAGTGAGGTTAAACGCCGGCGGCTGCAGGATCCAGTGGTGGAGGCTGGTGGCACTGAAGTCGACATAGTACTGGAGCAGCTTGCAGCGGTGGGCTGGGGGGCCCTGCCTGAGCTCCCCATGCAGCAGGTGCCTCATCCTGGTGTTATTGCAGCGCTGCCTGTGGCTGCTCTCAGGAGCACCTGGGGGAGGGGTGTGGGTGGCGCTTGGGGATGCCTAGTACAGCTAGGCTGTGGGTGCTGGCGTTCAGGCAGTATAGGCTCTGTGTCAGTGCATCGTGCAGCACCAGGCTCCCGCTCTTGTCCATGTTGCGCAGCTGGAATCCCAGCAGCTCCTCTGCCCCACGGCCCAGCATGCCTGACACATTGAACACATCATAGCCAGTCGGAGGGAGCTGGTCCAGGGACAGCAGTCGCTCCTCTAGGGCCTCCTCACTGACTGCCAGGCTCCCCCCACCACGCTCCCCTGTGGACAGACCATGCACGGCTGCAGTAGCCCGCTGCAGTAGCACGACCTCTGCCGCCGACATGGGGAACCAGATCCACACTGGCGTGCCCTGCCTCACACCTCTGGAGACACAGGAGACAGGCTGTTACTGTGACAGGCCGTGGTGGTCCTGAACTCTGTGCTAGTCTAAACACTCAGTGGGGAGCTGTGCATTAGTGGGGATATTTCTGGTAACAGCTTTGTACCCCTGCATTTTCATTGTGTGCTGATCAACAGTCATCAATTCTACTCCATTTAGACCAAATTTAAGATTTTCAAGTCTTTGGTTTCCTTCTAGTCTGGGTCTTTTTTCATTTCCTTGAGACTTTGAACTAGAACAAATAAGTTTCAATGTGATTAAATGTGATAAATATAATTTGAAAATGGTTTTATCTTTTTATTTTGTATTATGCCTGCTTCACATCTCCACAGCTGTTTTCAAACAGCATCTTCAGAAGTTGATGGCACACAGCATGCCAGTCACATTCACTCGGCTTTGCCAGGGCTATTGGGACATGCAGGAGTAAAGGATCTATTTAGAATTAAATAGCTCTACAATCAGAGAGACTACAGACAACGTGTTCCCTCACAGAAGAGCAAGGCAGCAGGAAGGGGTCTGAAGGTCACACATTGTGTGCAGCGTTGCTCGATAAAGCAATGAAACCCCCCACCCACTTATACAGCTGTGTAATTCATACAGAATGGCAGAAACCTGTCCGGCATCCATTTAGGTGTCCTTGTTGCACATTGCAGTAAACAGGCGCCTTTTACATTGGATGCTCTCCACACTCTGCACCAGGGTACCTGGTGCCCTGAGCGTCCAGGAGCTGGTACACCAGCTTCATGTATGGGTGAGGCTTGGTCCTATGTTGCACAGAAAGCTTGTTGATGTGCAGCATCTCCAGAATGGCTTTGCTCATATCCTCCTCTGAATGTCCTCTAATCTCCTCTTCAGATGTCCCACAGTTCAGATGGACAAGCAGAAGGAGCAGTATGGGGCACGAGTACAGAGGTGTGTGTCAATGTTGATGTTTTTTATCTCTGGTTGTAAGAAGCTCAGTTCTCTCTGTGCACCTCATGAGTGTAAGAGCTGTGGGGAATTGTAACATTTTACCAGAAGGTTGTTGTTGTTTTTGTTGTTGTTGTTGTTGTTGCTAATTAGTTATAAATGCTTATGTTCACTGGCACATTTTGGAAGAGCAATTACCGTTGACACACAAAATACCCAGAATTTCACACTCTATTTGTCACACATTGTAACCCTTTTTCAGCATGAGACAAATTAAGCCTTGTGTTTGGGCTCTCTGTTGATCATCTCTTTTGTCTCCAGAAACTGTAAAAGTAGTTTAAACAAGCTGAATAAAAGATACATTATGTTCTTTTCATTTACACATAGCAAAAGAGCTTCAAATCAAACTGTAGAAAATCAATTACAGATGCTCTGTTTACAATGGATTAATCATATTTGGAAATCTGGACTTTTCCACCAGTGTAAGCTGTACAGTAAAGGTAAATCTCTTTAGTACTGGGGGCCATGGTTTGTGTTCATAGAAACCCACATAGCAGTAATGATCACATATTACTGTTACTATTTCCCTCTGACACTATCACTCTCCCTCACTCGAACAGTGGATTACTTTCACTATCACTGTCCTATATTGCTGAGAGCCTGCATGATGTGTGAGCTCTTGCAATAACATTAGCCAGTAGGTGGCAGTTTTGACTGTTTTTTCTCCTTAGTCCCTCTCTCTTCCGCTGTTGTAGAAACATATTTATTCATCTGACAGCTTTTGGAAATGTTTTCAACTTTTCCTTCCTACAAGAGTGACTGAATTTCCGGTGAACAGTATTCTGATGAAGCCCTAGGTGCTGTTAATTTAAAATTTGATATTATATTATATAAATATAATGATAACTATGTACAATACTACTGACGTGTAATGCTTCAGTGTGTTGCTGATCTTACAGTTAATTATGTATTTAAACTCACCTAGACCGACTTATACTGGACTATGTTATGCGATTACTGGTTAATTCTTCATTGGCTGAATCTAAATGCTAATTCATTTTAAGAATTTCCTTAAAACTGTTTTCAAGTTGGAAGCCAAGCTTACTATCATTAGGTCAGCTTCTAAAGTAAGATGTTGTTTTTTTTGCTTCCAAGTGATAATTACTGCAGAGGGGCCTCTTGGGAGCAGGGGAACATGAACAGCATGCCTTCAGGGAGACAAGCTCAGTCCACTCCTCTCAGTCATGAACATAACTGACAGGAATCAGAGCAGTGCTGCATTTCTGACACTGCAAACAGCCCAGAACATCTGGAGTGTGTGGTCTGTGTCAGCTGACCCAAGGAAGCAAGATAGCTGTCCTGTTTTGTTCTGATTCACTTTCACTCCCCATAAAATTTAACTAACCTGCTAGTCAGACTACTTTGCAGGAGTTATGATGGTGGCGTAAAGAGCCAAAATGATGACAATTGTGTCACTGTCCAAATATTTATGGATCGAACTACATACGGCTGCAGTGTCAGTGCTTCCGATGTATATTGTAGTGTATTTCGAGTGTGCTAACTAATTACCTTCCTTGAATAATAACACAATGACGACAAGGTGATCTGTTAAATAGCATGTAGACTTTATTTTTCCTGTCTCTACACCCCACGGGCTTTGTTAGCCAAAACAATAAACCCACAACGAATTCAAGTTCCCTATTTTTCTGTGTCTCAATGCCAGCCACTTGCTCTGGTTGCTCAGGCAAATTATTTGTACAGCTTTGGCTCCAACAACACCCTCTCTGTATACAGCCTCCTCTTCTCCAACCCCCGCCCCTCTCCCCGTAATTGCTATTTATAACCCCTCCCATGTGATTCCCTCCCTCCAATCCTTGTGTCTCCTTGGCCTGACCCCTGACCCCACTATACTTTGTAATCAACCGGCATACTACCGCACATAATTCATATTGAATAATAATATTTTTTGCAAAAAGTAGTTACATCCAGACAAAGTATTGTAGCGCCATCTGCCGCTACAGTTAAGCGCTACAAGCTGAACCCCACTGCCCCCAGAGCGCAAGGGGTTGTAGGAGACAGCGCCATGGAGTTCAGCTGGACTGTGCAGACAGAGGAGTGGCCGGTGGCCAGTGTAAGTAGTTGGAGTCATGACTTTTATGTGTGGACTTGTGGTACTTGTGAGGAACTATGTCAATCTGGAGGTCCATCAGAGGGACAAGGAGGAAGCCTTTAAGAACTGGCAGATACAAGATCTGGGGTAGCTCAGGATCCCATGATGGGACCCACCTCTGGGGACGGTCATCTCCCCCTGCTGGAGCCCGAGTCCAAGATCTTTTAACCCTTTTATGAATGATTGCCTTTTAAAATGAATTTTAAAAATCGAATTTTAACTGTTTTTAAAGATTTAGTTGTTTTTAAAAGCACTTGGTTTTTTTTTTTTTTTTGGTTGTTATGTTCTATTTTTTTGTCAAATACATTGACCGTTTGGATTTAATTTTAAATGCATCGGACTGTTTTGGTTTGTTTTTTATTTTTTTCGTTTTATTTGTTTTTTGCTTTGTCCGGTGCATTTTCAGTTATTTTCAATGTATTTGACTCCTTTGTTGGTAGCAGTTTGCTTTAAGCACGTTTGTTTTGTTTAAGCACATGTTTATTTGAAGTTCATGTATATTGTTTACGTTAATCACTAAGATTTTAAAAATTTTAAGTGATTTTAAGAATTGATTTTTAAAATTTTTAATCACAAGTATTAAAATTTGTTTTGATTGTTTTTATTATTTGAAATGTAAAATACTCATACCAATAAAACAGTATCTTGTGTGTGGACTCTCTGTCCTTTGTGTTCCCAACCCTCTGTGTGAACCTTCGCCTGTCCAGGCTTCCTCCCTTTCTTTGGTCTTAGTGTCAGCATGCTTTCCTTATAAGGGCAGTGTAAGGGCAAGTCATTCAGTAAATAGCAGTTTCATGTTCTTTTGCCATAGAAACCTTGATAGTTAATTAAAACTGTAACAGTATTTTAAGATACAGGGAATTCTAATTTTAGGTTTTATTTTCAGGACACCTATGAATAGCTTCTGGAATGACTCGGAAAGGTGCTTAAACAATGAAACAATGTATACTGATATATTAAGCACAATTTCAAAAACCCTTAGCTTTTTGGGTTCTTTCTCTAAGAAGGAATTTGACATGAGAATTTTAATCAGGTTGTGTAGAGCTACTTTACCTCAACGGAAACGACCCCATGCCCACTATAGTGCTATGAAACCACAGGGAAATCCGTTAATCCCCAGAGAATGTTAACAACTGCTGTTAAGCGAGAGCAGTTTCAATGGCGTGAGCAGCACAGAAGCCTCACTGCAGAGAGATGATGGTGAACAGCCCGCTCAATGGTTTTCAAGAGGAAGGGGAGAAGAGAGAGACAAAGGCTGGTAATTCAGAAGAGATGTCAAGGGCTAAGGGTGTTATTTTTTGAGGTGTGGAATCACCAAAGTTTATTTGAAAGCAGAGGGAAAGCAACCAGAGAGGAGTGAGGATTTGAGACAGGAGGAGACCAAGGGGAGTAGATCAGGAGTAGTCTGTGACAACACCTCCTCTAACCATGTTGAAAGGTGTAGCAGTGTATCAATGTAGCAGTGTTGAAAAGTAATCTTTCTGCTTTTTGCTGAGGAGTGACAGGGGGAACCTTACACCCACCTCAGCTCTCCACAGGTTTAGTTTCTGCAGGCTCTTACAAATGCACGTATGCAGATAACTCCCTCATTTTACAACACATTCCTAGATCAGTAGCTTTAGAAAGTGCTCTATATTTTCCACATCTTATATACGTTATGTTTACTAATAATATTAGATATGAATAAGATACATCTCTGTTAGTGAAATGTTCTGGATGTGTCTGTTTGATCAATTATAAATTCACACATCAGGTCAGGAAGGGGCTGGAAAACCTTGGGAAAGCACACGTGATTGCAGTACAAATTACTTGAGCTGCTTGAGTGTGTGTGTGTGTGTGTGTTCAGTAAAATCCCCCTATTAATAATTAATCTGCTTTATATTAACAGGCAGCTGAAGACATAATGATTTGCTCCAGTGAACGGATTTGGATGAAAGTCTTGTAAGGGAATATAAACTAATGTTATGCCAAATTAAGGAAGGTGATGTCTATAATTACGTTTAAGCACATATACTAATTCTATTAGCACTCTACTCAAAATATGTAACAAGAACAGTAAAACTGCCTTCTTATTGAATGTCCCCGAGCGAATGAAGCAGCGGCTGTGTCCATGTGTGCATATAGGCGCATATTTAAAGGTTGATCATTCATTTCTGCTGTGCCCTGCAGGTACATGTGTTTGGAAAACAAGACACTCTTATGCCAAAGTGAAGGAAACAATAAAGGGAGTTTATAATTCTGGTCTCTGTGTGTTACTAATTAAAACATGCTAGTAATTTTCCACATAATGATTGGGGGGGAAATGTTTATTTTTACATTTAGTGTATAGGGGAGCGTATAGGAGTTAGGAGGTTTGGCATTAGGAGGTTAGGAGTTAGAAGGTTAGGAGTTAGGAATTTAGGAGGTTTGGAGTTACGAAGTTAGGAGGTTAGAAGGTTAGGAGTTTAGGAGGATAGGAGTTAGGAGGTTAGGAGTTAGCATCTTAGAAGTTAGGAAGTTAGGATTTAGGAGGTTAAGTGTTTGGAGTTAGGAGTTAGGAGGTTAGGAATTAGGAATTTAGAAGGTTAAGAGGTTAGGAGGTTAGGAGGTTAGGGGTTAGGAGTTAGGAGTTAGGAAGTTAGGAGGTTAGGAGTTAGGAGGTTAGGAGTTAGGAAGTTAGGAGGTTAGGAGTTAGGAAGTTAGGAGTTAGGAGGTTAGGAGTTGGGAATTTAGGAGGTTGAGAAGTTAGGAGGTTAGGAGTTAGGAGGTTGGAGTTTATACATAATAGTACTTATGGAATAAGGGGGAAACACTTATTATAAATAAATAAAAAGCTTAAATTATATTCGTATAGTTCTACTTGTCTACATGTGATCTCGCAGGGTTGTTTTTGTTTTTCATGGTTTGTTTTTTGAATATACGTCACAGTGAGCCGTTTTCTCACCTAAACTGTAGTGAAAATTATCTTAAAGTTATGCCTATGATTGGATCCTAGTCCTTGCTAAAAGTAGCTGTTAAAGGCTTTATAACTAACTCCTACCTCCTACTCTGAGGGAGGAGTACTTCTACTCCTTTTCCCTTTTCATTTTCCTGAGGCCCCACCTATTACAAAAGCCCAGCATCGTGGCAACCCCCAGGGTGTTACACTATGATAGTGATACTGCAAATGGTGAAAATCGAAAGTACTGGTGGGGGCCAGAGGACTTGTGGCCTTGTTAGACTGCTGAGAGCCTGGCGTTGAAGAGTGAAGTGTAGACGGGCAGTGACTCGCCTCCTGTAATTATTCTGATTTGATCTGATTGAGAATGAAAACCTGGATCCACTTATCTCAGGAGCTGTGGAAAGAAACACCATGTTTAATCAGAGTTGTGGAGGAAGCCTGCCCCCTCTGCGAAGTGAGGACTCTCTGGCTGCACTAATGAGCATCACGGCAAACTCTCTGAATGCTGGTGGTGAGCTTTCAGCACCTGCAACTGAAAATAACAGGGACACTAAACCCTTACTACGAGCACTGATTCCCTCGGAGCAATTTAAAAGTGAAAAGAGAGGCATGCTTTGGCATAGCAGCACTTAATTTTCCTGTGTATTCAAGATATTTAGTTTACAATCTAAGAATGACTAATTTTTTATAACCAAGGCTCTCAAAAGAATACCTTTAAAATAGCTTTCCCAACTGTGAACCAAAACATCTAAAAAAACTGAAAGAGAGATGGGACCCGACTGATCCATCCTTCATTCTGAGCCACTTGGCAACACCAGCAAAGTCAGTAAAACAATGCATGGAAGTAGATTTTGTCTAAAATATGGGTACAATGGGTATAATATATCAAGTCAATTATTTATTTGTATTATCTCAGTTTTCTCTCAATGTAAGGAGAAACAATAGGCACAAGCACACAATGGACCTGTCTGACAGAAACCCTGCTTCCTTTAAAGCTCAGTGAGGAGGATGGGCTGCAGTGACAGGCGCCGTGCCGTGCGGCGTTTGCCATGTGTTTAACCCGTGTTCGACACTAATCTCTCATCACACAGGCAGATTGCACCCCCCGAGTCAGCCTTGACTTTAACCCAGGGAGGAAAGATCATAATCAGGATTGTAAAAGTACACTCAATTACAATGAACATTCAAGCTGTGCTGCCATTCTTCTTCCTCTTCATCATCCTCATTGCCCTAATACTCATGCCCATTCTTCTTCTTAATCCTCTTGTTGTTTGTGTTCTTTCCCCTGCTTTTCTTCTTCCATCAATTATAAAAGCTACTAATACAATAATAATTGTTCTTGTTGTTATATATACACTTTGTTCTTTAATCCCCATGATTTAATCATGAACCTGCTTTGATATTGTTTCACAGAATGAAATTAGATTTTTCTGTTTTAGTTTTTTCTTTCCTAAACAAAACGAAATAAAAATAAGTATCAATCCAAACAAAGAGCAGTGCCTGAACGTTCTGCCTCTCGTCCCCAGAGTGCAGTGTGAACAGATAAAGCCATTCGCGGCTGGCGCTCTCGCTGTCTGATGCTGAAGGTGTTGTCAAACCCCAGCCTCTCAAGCCGCCACAAGAAAGGCCTTTGATCTCATGGCCTAGTGTTTATCTTTACTTCTCTCCACCCTGATTAGCTGCTTTTTTTCTAGTGTTTTTCATCCTTTTTTTCTTACAGAAACTCTCCATGTGAGAAGATCCACCCCCCCCACACACACACACTCCCCCAGCGGCTCCTCTCTCCTCCCTCTGAGAGCTGTTTTTTGGGTGGGAACTGAGTCTCCTGGCAGTGAGCGAGCGGCTGGGGATCGGGCAGCAGCAGCTCTGCTGTTTCTACATCGAGGGGAACGCTGTGCTAATGTGGCTGTGGCGGCAGTGCAGGAGAGCAGGTAGGAGCTAGTCTATCTGTCTGTAAGCATCACGGTGCGTGAGCAGGGCATTCTGGGAGGAACATTGCAGAATATTTCAATGAATAACATTTCGAATGGGAGTACATGTGTTTGAACTATGCCAGAACCATATTCAGTGTAAAGTTATGCAGCAGCATGTTTCACCTGTACTGAACTACTGTGGGGCTTTAATTCTAACACAAATATTGCATTGATATTTTCTATGGGTACATATGAATATACCGTACAGGTCAGTATCATTGCCTTTGCACAGCCACACACCAGTTGTATAACTTTTAGAGTTGTTTTCTAACAAGATATTGGAAGAAATGAGGGATGTTTCCATAAACCTTGAAGGGAGCACAACCTGTATCACTATGGACGTAGACTGCTGTCAGAACAGAAACTCACTTTAACACTGGTAAATCTTTGAAGCATCAAATCTTTGCTCTTTATTTGGTTTTAGCCAGGTCTTTGTGTTTCCC
Source organism: Amia ocellicauda (assembly GCF_036373705.1). NCBI lineage: Eukaryota > Metazoa > Chordata > Actinopteri > Amiiformes > Amiidae > Amia > Amia ocellicauda. The sequence continues at coordinate 37,763,606 of NC_089862.1, read as the reverse complement.
AATGCATTTCTAATACGCCTGCTGCTCACAGGGCTGTTCTCTTGCCTGAACAATCTCTGTACGTGATTCTCTTCAGCTGCAACGCGCTGTTTATTTGTGCGTTGCTGTGCTGTCTATTTGACCGTTTCATAGACTCCCTGCGAATGTCCTTGATGCGCTGCAGCACGTCACCATGTTGTGTGTTTTGGTTTGTTTGCCGCTGCACTGTAATCTCCTCCATTGTGTACTGCGCCTCATCTTGATCGTTCTGCTTTGTTGCCATGTTTTGTCTGGAGTGATTTGAGACCACGAGGTGTCCTTCGCTTTGCTTTGCTTTTTTTTAAATCCAAGACTAGGAGAAACTGCTGTTTCTTATCTAACAGGGTGAGAGAGTGTGGGAAGATCAGACAGTTACCCTGACAGGTCTGTTAGATTGTCTAGTAAAATCTTCTGTTGCTTGATTCTTCAAGCTTAAAAGTCTGTATTGACTTCTCATGGTTTTAAACATGCAGTAGATAGTAAACTGGTATGACTTTTTGGTCAATATGTTTTGAGCAGTCTGAGGCTGCAATGGGAAAATGTAGCACAGTTTTAATCAATTCAAAGAAGAGAATGACAATGGGTTTGCACACACGTTCATTGAAACAGGGGTAACATATCGGAACTATTGTACATTCTTCATAACATTAATTACTTTTAATTTGATTTCTTACTAAAAGCTATTCCACTCTACTATCCCAATGCACATCTCAGAGTACTAGTACCCATTATTTTAGATATTCAAGTTGCTTTATAATCAGTTTTATAATTGTTTACTTTAGAATTATGATGGAACCCAAAGCTTCTGACTGTAAAAGGACATCGGTCATCGGTTAAAAATATATTCATATATAAATATATGATCCCAATTTACCAGGCCTATATGACCTCTATATGTGACATGTATACTATGCTGGGTACCTAAGGGTTAAGAAAAGTGGAGCATTAACTTTTTTTATCTGTTTTACTATCTGACTAAGATCCTGTAGAAGCTGGTTTGGAGTGATATGCGGGCCAGGAAATAATCTACACTTGTTTGTTCTTCCTTTGCCTCCAAAATGCTCTGCTTGTTCCTGGACTCCTTATTAGAGGACTGAGCGGGAGATCCTGTCTGTAGCGGCGCAGAGGAATTCCCAGCTGTGTATCAGGACGTTGTCAAAGGAAATCTGGTATTTTTCTGTGAGACCAAATTGCATACCCAGCAAAGTGCTCTGCATGAATAAATGCTGGGTAAGGAAATGATAGCTTTTAAAGTGTTGTGTGAAGTGGGACAGTAAGAATTATAATAATATCAAGCATGATGGTATTGTCACCAGAGCACTCTGTGGTGACAGCAAGGTTTCCTCTGGCTCCCCAGAAGATGATCCTCAGTAGTGGTTTTTGGAGCAGGCTCAGCAATTAAGAGATTAGCCATCTTGTCCTCCGTGAGAAGAGAAATGTTTGGCAATTGCTTGAAACTAAAGTGACTCTTTAAAATCTTTGATTCCAATCGTCTATGGGTTGTTATGTAATTATGAGCAATTATAAACGGATGTTTGAGAATTTGATCAGTGCTGTATGGATGTAATTATATGAGTTCAGATCTTTTTACAGTAAAAGGCCGCTGAATACATTTGAAAGTATTGTGTTTTATGCACTTGATAGACAAGGTCTCTGTACAGGAGACACTCGTCACTCTGTTAGGAAGCTCTGCAATCCCGATGGCCCAAACCGCACACATCTACTGCCATGACCTTACTGAGCTGTACTTTGTTTAATAAAACCTTCATATGTGTTCTTTATCACACACAGTGATCTCCTCACACCTACCTGGTATATCGTCACCATGTTCAGGCAAATTATTTTCAAACCACTTGTCCCCCAGATGTCTCAAACTTATGTCATAGGAGGCAATCTGAGAGGCAGACTCATAAAGACTCATCATTTCAGATGTACAGTGCATCCGGAAAGTATTCACAGCGCTTCACTTTTTCCACATTTTGTTATGTTACAGCCTTATTCCAAAATTGATTAAATTCATTATTTTCCTCAAAATTCTACAAACAATACCCCATAATGACAACATGAAAGAAGTTTGTTTGAAATCTTTGCAAATTTATTAAAAATAAAAAACAAAAAAAGCACATGTACATAAGTATTCACAGCCTTTGCCATGACACTCAAAATTGAGCTCAAGTGCATCCTGTTTCCACTGATCATCCTTGAGATGTTGAGAACTTGATTGGAGTACACCTGTGGTAAATTCAGTTGATTGGACATGATTTGGAAAGGCACACACCTGACTATATAAGGTTCCACAGTTAACAGTGCATGTCAGAGCACAAACAAGTCCAAGGAATTGTCTGTAGACCTCTGAAACAGGATTGTATCGAGGCACAGATCTGGGGAATGGAATGGAATGGAATGGAATGGAATGGAATGGAATGGAATGGAATGGAATGGAATGGAATGGAATGGAATAAAAAATTGAACTCATGTCTGGAGGAAACCAGGCACCGCTCATCACCTGGCTAATACCATCCCTATAGTGAAGCATGCTGGTGGCAGCATCATGCTGTGGGGATGTTTTTCAGCAGCAGGAACTGGGAGACTGGTCAGGCTCGAGGGAAAGATGAATGCAACAATGTACCGAGACCTGCTCCGGAGCGCTCTGGACCTCAGACTGGGTTGAAGGTTCATCTTCCAACAGGACAACGACCCTAAGCTCACAGTCAAGATAACAAAGGAGTGGCTACAGGACAACTCTGTGAATGTCCTTGAGTGGCCCAGCCAGAGCCCAGACTTGAACCCAATTTGAACATCTCTGGAGAGATCTGAAAATGGCTGTGCACCGACGCTCCCCATCCAACCTGATGGAGCTTGAGAGGTCCTGCAAAGAAGAATGGGAGAAATAGGTGTGCCAAGCTTGCAGCATCATACTCCAAAAGACTTGAGGCTGTAATTGGTGCCAAAGGTGCTTCAACAAAGTATTGAGCAAAGGCTGTGAATACTTATGTACATGTGCTTTTTTTGTTTTTTATTTTTAATAAATTTGCAAAGATTTCAAACAAACTTCTTTTCATGTTGTCATTATGGGGTATTGTTTGTAGAATTTTGAGGAAATTAATGAATTTAATCCATTTTGCAATAAGGATGTAACATAACAAAATGTGGAAAAAGTGAAGCGCTGTGAATACTTTCCAGATGCACTGTATATCCAAGGCAGGTGTCCAGCCAGGTCTTGTCCTCTACTGAATTACCTGTGGTGGAGCTGGATTTAATTTACAATCCATTACTGCTGTAGTTTCATGGCTAGGATCTCTGAATGCATGACAATCTGACACTAGGAGATGCATTTTGGTTGGTTGTTTTGGTGTCATATTGGCACTGTGCTTGTGTTGCTACTGCAGTTCTGCATGTTTGTTATATTCAAAGGCGTAGGTGTAGTGAGACAGCGTGTTCATAGAGCGTTATATTGTGAAGAGTTTATGGATGAACTGGAATGTAAGATTGCAAATGAAAGGAGGCTGTTTGGCTGCTTTGTCTAATCTTTTGTGTTTGTTACACTGCCTGATGGAGAAGCAGCCATTATGCCTAGGCCTGAGATGTATTCTCTTCTATTACAGTCTGTCATCCTGCAGTTTTAATTTTCTCCTCTCCATGCCTAATGGTTTACTTTACCTTCTGTAGCTTGTGTTATTTAATTATGTAAAGCACTCTATGGCAACTCTGCAAAGGGCGCTATAAAATATAAAGATTGACTGATTGATCTCAAGGAGTGACTGTGTGTGTCTGACCCTCACAACCCTCCGTGTTATGCCTTAACGCACCCAATCCAACCATGCAGTAATTTAATTGTCATTGTGACTAATTTGTATGATGGTGCAGACTCCATCGCTGTTGTCTGCCAGAGCAGCAGTTTTTGAGGGGTGGTGTTGTTCACTCTTATTGCTCTCTCTGATTAGATTTCCTTGTAGCAATCCCATGTCCAGCTTTGTACTAACTAGTCTTGACCCCTAAGTTCACAACTGTGGAGTATCCCTGCCTTAAGACCTCCCCCAAACAAACACGGATATTGCTGAGACCCAATGTCACTGGCAAGAGGGAGAGCTTCCTGTTAGGGGCACAAGCCACCCACCCAGCATGCCTTGGGGTCCTGTGATGTGGCCATGGCTCTCAACTCGAGGGTGAAAAATTTTTACACAAGTAATTAAGCCATGGCCCTCTTCCTAAATGAAAAACAAACAAAGCGTTTTTATTCTTTTAAATCCAAGGGTTATTTTCGGGGATTTCACATCTGCATGGTATGTTTGATTGTTAAAGGTTCTTGAAGCTGGATTTGATAAAACTGCTGCTGGTTTGGCACATTCCCTGGCATGTGTTTCTCTCTGTGCTATTGATGACTGATTGACATGGTGTGTGTCTGGCCGGTCTCACATACTGTTGGGATGTTTCAGAAGAGATTTATAAGATATTAGAGTTTAACTTAGAAACAAACGACTTTAAAAGTGTTGTGTGGTTGAAGGGGCTGCAATCAGCGCCGAGAGTTTAGCAGTGATCTCATAGGCCTGGTGCCTGTGGGGGTTTCCCGTGGTCAATGTAGCATGAAGAAGTGACTAATTATCCCTAAAGTAACAGATAGAATGATATTAAAAAGACAGAACAATACAACTGAAATGCATGTGTGAACCCTTTCATTAAAATAAGCAATCTTTTGTTCTTTTCTTTTAAAAATAGAATAAGAGCAGACATAAAAGAACAATTGCTCTCTGATCTTTCCCCTCTAGGTCCCAGATTTCAATTATACACTAAGACAACCTTTTACTCAAGCTGAAATACGATTTCAATAATGTTATGATGTGTTTTTTTCTTTTGTCTTCTTTAAGTTTCACTCAGTGTTGCAGGTGTGTTTAAGAGTGTAGTGGTTTAAATCTATACGCAGTTTCCTGGGGGCTGTAATGTGTGAGATGTTGTGTGTGAACCCTCCCCCACCCCCATCTCCAATGACAACCTGAGCCACATTAGGGGATGTAGGGCTCTATAATTGTGTGCAACATTCTTCTGTTGTTTACAAGTTTTAAGTGCAAAATAACTCTTCCATTGTCCTTGAGATGCACACCAATGCAAATACCCCAGGAATGTCACATCGGACAGTGAACAGACGCACCTCCCAGTGTGGCTCCACAGCACGGAGCAGCAGTGACGCAAGATAACGCAAACAGCGTGAATAAAAATGGAAAGCACCAACAAGTGCATAACTAAATGTGCATCTTGCAGCACCTGGTGGCTCTGACATGTCCCAGGCAGGTGCATTCAGCCTGTTCCTACAGTGTGTTTTCATCATGGCAAGAAAACTAAAGGGATTTCTTGAAGAACAAACTGCAGCAGTGTTTAATGTAACCATTAAACAGGCATCAGATAAAGGACCCTCTTGAGCTGCTGAAGACCTGGAACAAAGGCAGGAAATGCACAGATAATTTAAAATATCAGATCAGTGGATTCAATGTAAAAGCATGAAGAAATCATGCTATTATTCACACTGAGCAACAGACAATTAAGCATTTATTTAAGTTTCACCACACAGTGATGGCACAGATTCTTAAACAACCACCTTAACCATGTATAATGCTTACACCTCAGAAGTTATTAAGGTGGATGAGATGTAGATCAGATTTCTTTGAGGATTGCCCAAACTTGAGGCCTGACTCTCACAGGAGCATCACAAACAGCAGGAGCCCTGTAATAAGAGCATGGGCCTGTCAAACATGTTGCATCTCGACCTTGGCAGTCAGTTGCCAGGGTATCTATAATGTGTCTATAATGACACAGCTGGTACAGCTGCTGCTGCACACTGGGACTGTACTCACCGGCCTAGCACTTCCATTCAAGAACTGGAACGCCTCCCTTCAAATAATAATAATACAAATAATTCCACATGAGAAAATTCAATTCAGCCAATCGCTGAGAGCCACAGAGTTCTAAGGTGTTAAAATATAATTTATTTGATTGCATTATACATGCACAATATACACAGCAGTTCTTAGTTTCTGAAGTTGACCAATCAGACAATTTACCACATCTTTGACACCCCAGAAACCCCATTTTCTTTTTGGAAAGTTGCTGGACTAATTGATGATATATTTAGATGCAGGTACTATTCTGTCTATGAGTCCATGGTGGGACAAACTGAGATCCAACATGTCCTTCATCCCCTGCTCCGGCTTCATCATGCTTTCAGAGTAACAGGGTAGATCTGACCACAGAGAGACATGAGTGACAGATGTATTGATCTTCTTCACAGTCCTTCAGGTTGTTCCGTGTTGATTAGCATGTTGTAGTATGTGATGAACCCTGTGTCTGAGGTGAAAGAGGGGGAGGACAGGACTGCACTGCAGAAACGCTGAGGTCATCAGATTTGGACTGTGTTTATTAAAACAATACTTTCACAACAGCTGCGGCCCCGTGCTAATGACGAATTGATCCAATAATTTAATCAAGCTGCTTCTCGAAGGACCCCAGCATGCCCCCCAGGCAAAGGGCTAAACACCCTTGACTCATAGAGGTTTCTATCTTTGTCACAGACAGATATGATGCTTGTTCAGGGACCTCTGAATGGTTTTATAGGTTTTGGCAGAACACACATAAGTAGTTTGTCAAACTTAAGGGGGGTGGGTGACTTGTGGGAAAATGTTTCTGGTGTTAATCTCTTCAGGGCAGAGGAGGAATTCTGCCTAATCCTCTTTGCGTTCAGGACCTCCTGAGCAATGTAACTTTAGCAGCTCCTTTTATAGTGCCGACCAGGAACTGGGAATTCATAACTGTTACTGCATTTGGAGAGCTAATCTATTTTGCTGTACAGCTTGGCTTTCCTGGAAAAAAATGCCTTTTGTACAAAATGAATGGCTGCCCATGGCCATTACCACACACACAAAGCCACTAATCACAGAGATGTGTGCGTTTTACAAACTGTGGTCAGGTACTGTGGTTCCCACACAGCATAGGCCTACATTGCAAACCCAGAGAACATCAGGACACTGCAGAAAGCAAGCCATGAAGGCCTGTTAAAGCAAGAGAGAGTTCTCTCTCTCTCTCTCTCTCTCTGCTCCACGGTCAGCGGGTTTGGGCACTGAGCTCAAATTCACAATTCTAACTGTGGTCCAGATATTGGAAATGGATTTCAAGCAAGGACTTTGTGAAATTCAAAGCAGAAAGTATGAGATTATTTGCTATCAGTTTTCTATGTAATCCCTGGATGACTCAAAGACCCTTGAATAATTATGCAAATTCACCTCCATGTTTGAAAATACATAAATGCAGTAGATATTCAAATATCTTGTGAATTTAAGTAACTTTTCAGCAATTCTCTTTCACTGGCACCTTCTCTCTCCCTGCGTCTCTCTCATTTTCTGTGAGGGTCTCTCTGAAATGGGTTTTACTCAAATGAAAAGGAATTTTCTAATGAGGCTTCCAGTCAAGCCACACCTGGCACAGCCCTGGGGTTTCATTTTCACAAGCACGCAGTTTCCTTTTGGCATAAGAACATATAGCCAAAACAAGGGAACAAGTAATGAAAAGTCTTGATCATGTTAGCATGCACACCACAGTGCTTGGCTCTGACAGGTATATTTGTCATGAAAAAGCATTGTATGTAGGTCTTAGCAGTCAGTCACCCTGCAGTTTCTGGAAAATAAATGTTCTCGATATTTTCATGAAGAAATTAAATGCAGTTATCTGAGACAATGACCAGGGAAGTGTTTAATCTGTAAAGGACACCAGTCTGTATCCAATGCAGGAAGATTTGGTTGGGAGGAGCATCAGTCCATCACTCAGTCCAGGTCAACTGAGCTGAACGCAACCTCTGACACAGTCCGGGGGGTAAACTGAGAATCAGAGATTCGGGATATTTTACAAAAACAATGGAAATGTTGTTCCTTACACTGCAGACAGGAATGCAGGCTGTACATATTTAAGCCTTTGTGTGGGATATTTGATTCTTAAAGTGCTTTTAATTTATTACAGTAGGACCTTTTTTTAAATATAAAAATACATCAAAGCGGCCTGTGAAGTGGTTGTTGTTATTATTATTGGTGTGTTTTATGATTTACATAGAGATGCCCAGTCTCCCGAGGACAGGAGCTCCAGGCTGGGGAGGCTGGCACTGTCTAGCCTGTCTTCTGAATAAAGCTCATCAGCTCAAAGAAGAAGAAGCAAATGACTTCATGACAAAATATCAGGAAAGGTCTGAAATATTTTTCTCCCGGAGTTTGTTACTCTAGCCTCCTAAACCCGCTTCGTCCTCCTTTGGCAGAATGAGTCAATGAGGCATTCGAGCAGTAACAACCCCAGGACGGTCTAATTAGAATGACTTGGCTACGGCCGATCTGTCAACACAGATAATGGCTCTTTGGTTCTGCCTGTGTAATTGTCCCATGCGTAATTACTCCTGGCGCTGCTGCCGCGCAGCGGAGGGAGTCGCAATGCTGCGCTGCACCCATGTCTGTCGGGATGGGGTCAGGTTTCAGGGAGTGAAGTAGCCCCGGGTGCAGCTTGAGGTTTGGATGAGCTGCTGCAAAATAAGCAGGTTTGTTTCAGAGTCTGTGTCATTATCCGAGGCAGGGCCCCTTTCTGAGAACTGCTGCTTTACTCAGTGATAAAGGCCAAGTGCAAGTCTTTAATGGGAGGAACAGAGGAATGCAGGAGCACAGACACCGGGAAGCCAAGCGTGTAAAGATATGGTTCGGATTCACCACATCTCTATCTCCAGGAAATTGAGCACTAAGCCCACATTATGAAGATAAACAATGAGAAAACACACTGTATTATTATTATTATTGTTGTTGTTATTATTGTTATTATTATTATGGAAAGACATAACCTGTTCCAGGTATTACACCCAGAGATTAGTGTTAGTGCTTAATTTCCTGAGGCAGCCGACAGATAACAGCCATTCAGTATTCCTGGAACCGAGCAAACAGCTGAGCAACGCTGCGGATTTGATCAGGAGAAAACATCTGCTGATTGTTTTTCTTTGTTTGTTTATATAGCGGACAGGGTGACGTAAAGTGTGATTTGCATAATACAGTAAAGTACAATAAGTGCAAAATTAAAAAGCAGCCTCGGACAGTAGACAAGAAAAGACAATCATGGGACTCACAAGGCCAACAAGAAGGAAGGAACATGTCAAAGCAGCGATACTGTTGTACGTAGGATGGAGGGAAGTCCCAGACAAAGCAGGACATTTTGGCCACCCAGTTCCACACAGTCCAGGTTCCAGGAAAACAGCAAACTTGTCTAATTAAAGTCAAGGAATTCTACTATTACCAGATATTTAAACAGAGTCTCTGAAGATGACAGAAACAGGTCACAGACACTGGGCAGTGAAAATATTTCTATTGGTATTGTTTTGTTTATAGAGCTTCATCTCAGGATGGCAAGATGTGCAATACAGTGGTTTATTAATTCAAAGTAATGTGATATTTTTCCCCAGTGCTTAATAATGGATTGGGCTGGTGTAAGGTTGCTGCAAAAGATATTTAAATGTTTTGTCTTTGGCATTTTTTTGAACATTTTGTATTATTTTTCTCTGCCCAACAGATGCATAGTTTGACTTCCACAATTTCTGGAAACAGTATTGTGATTTATACAAAATACAAAAATAATAACACATTGTAAATCTTAGGATCCTTGCAGTGTTTGACAGAGCATTATTAAACAACTAGATTGATGGCTTTGTGTGAAAGGTTACTTGAAAACATTCATTGAAGAATCTTAATCGTAATCCTTTGATTGCTTACATATGGGCCGCTCTGACTGACTGTGCGGTGCTCGTGTAATTATATTGCGCAGCAGACAGCGAGCACTCAATCTGGCTTCCATCCAGGATAAACATTTTCCAGGAGGCTAATTATTGTGAAAGATTCTCTGTGACTGAATACCAGCCATCTGATCCGATAATGCAGGCAAGACAGAGAAGTCCTCTGAAGCCGTCGCAGAGAGGTTCTGAAATGTTACCCATCTGTATTTTGGGTAAGGAAAGAGGTCTCCAGGAAACTGTAAGGAAGGTCCCAAGAGGCAACTCTGAAGATAAAGATTTCCCTGCAAAAAGAAGATTTGATGATGTACTTTTTTTCTGTTCTGTCTTTTGTGAATTAATGATCAGTGGGACAGCTTATCTAGCTTTCTTGTAGCTCTACTATTTGAAGATGAATCCTGGCAGAAAGTGCACAGTCCTTTAGTTGTGTCACACTGGTCTCCCTTGTTGCTCCAGTCCGGGCACCTAACAATAGAGCAATTCAGAGACAGAGGGGAAGGAGAGACCAGGGGTGGCTCTGGACAACTCAATCTAAGGTAGCTGTTGAGAAGATAAATGGAGCAAGAAGGAAAGACAGTCATCCAGCTGGCCCTCAGTAAGTGCCAGTGCTGCTCATAATCTGCTGCGCGGTGTCCCAGTCGCTGTGCATCAATACCAGCTCCTAGTCCTGCTCTTCTGTTTTTCATTAGACTGTTCCTGGCATGTCCATTAACAGTGCAACAGCCCCTGCAGATGCTATAAATAGAGGCAGTCGTGTAGAAAGGATGAGCTTAAAACTTCAAACAAACTTGTAAAAGGTTTACCGCACAATACAGTCAATATCATTATGGCCATTTCTCTTCAGCTGTTTATGAAACAACAATGACGTCCTCCCAGCTGTTCCATTCTTAAGTTCACAAAGACAGACATAAGATGACTGATTTCGTTCACAATACATACAACTAGTTGTATAAGGAAAAGCAATGGTTCTTCATTAAGAAATGAATTAGGAATCCCCAGAGAAAATGTTGCTGTGGAGAAAAACATTGAGAACTGAACTCTGCCCCAGTCTTGATTATCCACAGCTTCAGCTCCAGGGCAGAACAGCCTCTGTCCTACTGTACAATTTCTTAATCAATCAATCAAGTCTCATTCAATATAGCGCCCTGCACAACAAGCTGTCACAGAGCGATTTCACATATTTACAGTTTTTCTCGATTGCTAAGACACTTTTAATGAAACTGGGGTCAACTTGATCTCCATCTTAACCTAATGAGTGCAACAGTATTTTTGCAAACCACTGAGTCATTTCTCATAGCTTCCACACATATTGCAAATGTTAAGCACAGTTTTGCAAAACTGTAAACACAACTCTCTACAAAAGACACAAAACTCAGTTGATTAAATCATGTCAAACAAAATTAAAACATTTGGTAACATCTACTACAAGCTACTCCCATGAATGTGAACCTCTTCTGCACGTGTGCAAAATGTCTTTGCACAATTGTTCATTCAGCAAGCAGTTCTTATTCATGAGTAAAAGAGCTCACATTTGAGCTGTTTGCAAGGATGGATCAAGTAAGAGGCTGAGGGCGAGGGCAAGGACAAGTACATGCACAAGGGCAAGGACAAAGGAGAGGTAGAGCTGCCCATAAAGGAAGAGGGGATCAGAGGTGTGGTGGTGGAGTAGGTCAAAGGGGAATACAAAGAGCTACTGTTTCAGATAACATTTGTGCCACAATTATTGACCATTTTGTCAATCATGGCCTTTCCATGAGCGAGGCTGGGCAACGCAACTCCCCATACACTACTGCAATGTATGTGAGTGAAGCCACCTTCAACCTTTCAAATGTAAGGAATAGAGGGAGAACCCCACTGGTAAGAGGGCCACTGTGAATGTGCGAAGGGGAGCACACATCACCATGTGTGCCGCTCTCTCCAGCGGTGGGGTTCTTTACCACATCCTTACAACTGGCCCATACAATACAGAACATCTCCTCACAATTCTTGATGCACCAGAGAGTGGTTCCACCAGACAAGAGAGGGCTGGTGAGACCTGATATGTCCTGCTTCTTCATCATATGGGTCAATGTTGCTTTCTACCACTCCCATCTGGGTACTGAATGGTTTGCAGCCCACCCAGGAATGGTGATTCAACGTCAACCACCATACTCTCCTTTTCTCAAACCAGTCGAGGAATTCTTCTCTGCTTGGAGGTGAACATTTTTATGATTTCTGTCCACATGACCAGATGTCCCTCCTAGATGCAATGAATGCCAGTTGTCTGGAATTCACTGCAGAGGACGGCCATGCGTGGATGTGCCATGCAAGGACATTTGTTCATCGCTGTATGGCGAGGGAAAGCATCCAGTGTGATTTTGATGAAAACATGTGGCCTGATCGACAACAATGAATGGACTGACTGTGGTGTATACTGTATTGTGTTGCCAGTTCTGATATTGCTTTGTTTTGATTGATTTGTCAGGTTGGAGTATTTTATTTGTATTCTCTGTATCTACAGCATTATTGTATTTGTAAAGGACAAAATGAAAAAAGGTCAAATATAGCCTGTTGGTTCTGGATATTCCTGCTCTTGAGTGACATTCCTTCTGCACTGATCATCTTTGGTCAAAACATTTAAGGAAAATAAGAATACAGCACATGCTGTGATAACATGTTTACTATTATGGTACATACTGTAATTATAGTATAAACAAATGGCACAGACACGTCAAAGTGGGTTAATGGGATATTGAAAGTTGTAGTTAGTATTTATTCGGCTATGTAATGAATTATTGAAATATCTTTTCATTTGATCACAAGTTGTATGTTTTGATGGAGGCATTTGATTTTGTGTCATGTGTTTATTGTTTTGAGAAATTGTTTTGCAAATGAAATGTGTCATTTTGGCCAATGTGTTTCAGTTTGGGGCTGCGTGTTAATTGTTTTGAAAAAGTGAATTCTGTTTGGACAAATGTGCTCAAGCAATCGAGAAAAACTGTAATACAAACCAGGACACTTACAATGCCATCAATGTTACCTGAGAGTCATTATAATGAGACCTCATTCACCAAGAGGCAGACCAGGAAGAGGGGAAGAGGGAGGGGACATCTTCAAAAAAGGAATACAAAAATAAGGTGAATAATAGAAACAAAGGCAAATCTAGCATTCAGGACTCACTCCAGACTCGGTGGCCAGAGAAAGAGTGAGTGAGTGAGTGAATGAGTGAGTGTGTGTGTGAGTGAGCGAGTGAGTGTGTGAGTGAGTGAGTGAGTGAGTGTGTGTGTGAGTGAGTCAGTGAGTGTGTGTGTGAGTGAGTGACTGAGTGTGTGAGCGAGTGAGTGAGTGTGTGAGTCAGTGAGTCAATGAGTGAGTGTGTGAGTGAGTGAGCGAGTGAGTCAGCGAGTCAGTGAGTGTGTGTGAGTGAGCGAGCGAGGCAGCGAGTGAGTGAGCGAGTGATTGTGTGAGTGAGTGAGTGAGCGAGTCTGTGAGCGAGTGAGGGAGCGAGTGAGTGAGTGCCCCCCCACAGGTATTTAATTACCAGGGGTTTACGGTGCTGCTCTCATGTTATTATGGCCTCAGCAGCCCCCACTGTAACGCGCTTAACCAGACCCACATGAGGGGGAGCACCGTTATCCATATACTTGTACATGTAATTTAGTCCTTTATTCTCCTGTAAGATTGCACTTATACAACGTTTTATCATACTACTTGCTTTGCATTACTAGCACTTGTATTGTGTATTTTGATTTCCCCTTTGCTTCCTCTCCCTCGGCCCTTGAATGTGACTTCACATCTTGTCTGCACTCATCAGCTTTTACAATCCAGGATGTAAGACCTGATATATTGTTTACTGTATATCTCATATATACTGCACTGTATTATTGCACTTTGATTTGCTCTTATATTTTGTAAGTAGCCCTGGACAAGGGCGTCTGGTAATAAATAAATAATAATAATAATAAGAGGGGGCTGGGGCCTTGGTGTAAAAAGTGTGGCTCTTTAGGGGGTGGAATCTAAATAACTAAACAATTACTGGAGAAGAGGGGTGAGTACGCACAGATACGTCTGTAGTGTAGATCATAAAGATACTGAACACAAAGGGATCCGGTGTGCAGTGCTGGACTGAGGATGATCAGACACACAGGCATTCACAGACAATATGAGTCACATGTTGTGTTAAAGTCAATCTGAGGTAAACCATGAACTTTTAAACTGCTTAATCCGCCTGTCTTTTGTTTATAACTTACCAAGACAAGACAGCTCAAATTACTTACAGGCTGGAAACCAAATGTAATGCACAGGTTTATGTTAATGCATTAAAGACAGAAAACAGGAGACACTTCTTCACACAGAGAGGCGTCACAATCTGAACAAACTCCCCAGCGATGTGGCTGAAGAGACAATTTGGGAACATTTAAAAACAGACTGGATAGGATCCTTGATCACTGAGTTATTAATGGACAACAAACGAGCACGATGGGGCGAATGGTCTCCTCTCGACTGGACACTGTCTTATGCTCTTATGTTCTTATGTTGGGTTTAAAGAAGTTAAAGAAGAGTGCAGTAAAAAAAGTATATCAAAACCCCTGCAAGACATACACTTCATATTGAGAGTGTTGTTATGATGGTATTGTGTGAACATTTTAACTACCACAGGTTGTTTAAAAGGCAGCTGTCCATGTGACTAGCATCCCAGAACATTTGTAAGTCACTGCTATCTCAAGGTTTACATGAAAAAAATGTTTTTGTCTCATATAAAAATACTTTTTGTTTGTTGTTGGGGAGTTTAGGGTTTGAGCAACATGTCAGAGGTCTGGCCTCATGCACAGACGGACTCTGATAATATCCATATTTGTGACATTTATCCAAGCCTGGCTAATATAAACTCACTGTCACTGTTTCATTGCATCATGCGCTGGTAAGACAGTGCTTTGACAACTGCTGAAATACAACAGATTGACAATATAATGCAAGTATGGCCTCCATGCCTGCGTGACAATGAGCAGACGCTGCACTTTTACAGGCAGCCTGTGATCAGAGGGAGGCTGGGACATATCAGCCCGGCCACACGCAGCGGTGCAGTCCAGCACACGGCACCACACTGTCTTAGTCACGGCAATAGAGTCAGTCTGGAGACTCTTCTTCATAGTTGTGTAGGTCTGGGACGAACTTTCTGTGATTTCTGTGAAATCATTAATCTATTAGGAACCAATTAGGATTCTGACTGACTGAACTACACAGAACACTGACTGAACTACACAGGGTGCTGACTGACTGGACTTCACAGAGCGCTGACTGGACTACACAGAGCGCTGACTGATTGAAATCGCTATTTGCCTGCACATATCCATGTAGGAGTATCCTGCAGTAACCTCTGTGTCTGTGGAGGACGTGCCTGTGAGTTAATGAACAGAAAGGAGTTGAGCTCACACTCACTCCTGTGACCTGACCGGATGTCTGTTAGATTCTTCGCAGACTTTTTCCTGCAGGTCAAAGTTGTGGTTCTCCTCCAGAACATCTAAACATTCTGGTTCCAATAACATCGCATGTCAACTCGCAAAGTTTCCTTTTCCCAATTAAGGACACAGCTCGTGGTGTAAAGCGCACACTGTCCTTGACATCCAGCTTAGTAAGGGACCAGCACTCAGTCTGGATAGAAGTAATGTGTCCCATGATAGTAAAGAATATTTAATTCCTTTCTGGTAGTGTTTAAAAGATTTTCATTAACAAATGCTGATATTTAATGAAATCACATTTTGTTTGGTTACTCACAGTTCTGTATGATACCCCTTTTTTATCACACTTCACATGAAAACCTAAATATATACCTTGCCTGAAACCAGAGTCATGTTGTGTAGTCCTGTTTTCACATTTTATATTGTGTCTGTAAATAGACAATTGTTTAGGAAAAAATTATCTACTATAATACAATATTTGGCTTTACCAACAGTATATTAGTACATATAGTTTCAGATTAACTAGTAATATGATGAGGAAATCAATTATAGTTATTATTGTTGTGAGATCTGAAGGACTGGGCTTCCATTTGAATTTATCAAAATTCAGTTATGGAGAGCCTGCTGAGTTTGACTCGACTGACTCCTCAACCTCTTCTCTTTCAGTTGCTCCTCAGCTTTTCTGGATTTCTGCAAGTATGCCACGATGAAAACTCCCACAAAACGGAGCCCTCTGCAGCCGTACGGATCCCATAGCGGTGCCTTCTAATGCAGATACTCTGACGAAGTCCTTGTTGAAGAGAGGCCAGTGATCGAACCCTCCGCACAGCTCTGGGACAGCGCCCCCTGTGTGCAGTGATCTGAGGGAGGTACGCAGTGTTGAGACAGCTACCCCTGTGTGCAGAGATCTGAGGGGG
This sequence comes from Amia ocellicauda, assembly GCF_036373705.1. Lineage (NCBI taxonomy): Eukaryota > Metazoa > Chordata > Actinopteri > Amiiformes > Amiidae > Amia > Amia ocellicauda. Next base: position 37,747,443 of record NC_089862.1, on the reverse strand, counting down.
GTACGCAGTGTTTGGACAGCACAGCTCCATGGGGACGCAGGGCCGGGTGTGCGCACTGCTGCTGCTGCTCAGTGTGGCTCACTGGGCACAGGCCTCCCTGGTCAGGGTCAACAGGGGTCTGCGGGTGAAGAAGGGTCAGATGGCCTTCCTGCAGGAGGACGATCTGCAGTTCAGCATCCCCAGGGAGAGAGACGCCTGCAAGGTGGAGGTGGTGCTCAACGAGCCAATCACACAGAGGGTGGGCAAGCTCTCCCCACAGGTACCGCCTCGCTCTGTTTCCTCCTGCTTCGTCCTTTCAATTCAGTTACAATTTTATTCTTTGTGAAGTGATCACTGCAGGGAAGTGCAAACAAACAGAAAGTGTGTCAGCAGCTCAGAGATCGAGGACTGCTGCGAACAGTAGGGGATGGAACCAGCAGGCACGGAGGAGACACAGATAACACTTCCAGCTAACAGCTGCACTCAAGGCTGTGAGTGAAAAGTCCACTTAGGGTTTAACGCTTGATTTTGAAGTTGTCCTTCTGTGTGTTTTCCTTTTAAGGAAGGACAACAGAATGATCATGGTTAATGTATTTCCACAGAATGCTTCTCAAACGAGAACTGACAAATTGACAATTGACAAAGAGTACATTCCTGTCATTGGTCACTGAATGAACCCTATATCACTGGTAACCACAGCTGCACATAGTCTAGTGTCATCGTCTGGAATGACATCACTGTATATTGTCCCCTGTAGATAGCGTCTTATATATTATACATGTACCAAATAGTGATGCAGCACATTGAAGACTTTGATCAAGCAGCCATTCCAATACCCCTGGACCACAGCTAATGTGCACATTTCTTTGTGCTTTCTTCCTTATCGTCTGTAGGTCAGATAGCCTTCTTCTCTATCTGTAAATGGAGTTTAGTTTCAACACACATTCAGATTAAGAGACATTGATTTCTGAACTTGGAGTGGTCTCTTCATTTTTTCCAGAGCTGTATGTTCTTAGACGGATGTGTTTCATTCATTTATTATTATTATTATTATTATTATTATTATTATTATTATTATTATTATTTATTTTTTATTTTTTTTATTTCTTGGAAGACGCCCTTATCCGGGGCAACTTACAACATAAGTGCAAAACAAAGTGCAACATTTAAACTAAAGAGCTACAAATTAATGTTATACATACGTTTGTGTGGTTTTATTTTAAGGAATGTTGTCCGTTTGTTGGGAAAGAGTTGTTTTTTCAACATCCTTTAAACCACTGACACCACCTTAAAGACATTCCTACGGCTGGCACGGCGCTGCCCACGTCTGCGCCGATACATTGCACAGGAATGTGTAAGGACTGCACTTCTGCCACAGTTTGACCACTAGCCTCAACTCATTCATTTCAAACATTGTAACTAGAAGAAACCATTTTGATCGAAATCCCTTGGTTCCCACATTTCTTTCTGAAGGAAAGCTGTGTGTTGTGTCTGTCCTGGTCTTGGATAGTGTGATGGTTGGGTACAAAGCAAGAGCAGTCAGAGACATTCCTCCTCTGTCCTATCTGCTGCAATTTCTCATTATTTTACTATTGAAGCCCAGACTCTGATCTTCCATAACAAATTTTATATTTAAATATTATAATAATATGTGGAGAACACACACATCAATGCAATCTGTTTATGTTAAACAATCACTCTTTATTTAAAGGAGATGATATGAAACCCAGGGTTAGTTAGAACAATTTATAAATGTGAAATCTGGGATGTTTCTTCCTATCAATGCTTTTCATTTTAGCCAGGGTAGTACATGCAACAAACAAAACATTACAGAAGACATGGAGCTCTAATTATGATGATGATGATGATGATTTTGTAGCTGTTAGTGTTTAAATACAGTTCTGCTCACATAACTCCAGTGGTCCAGCAGCCTGTGGTCATGGCATCTCCTGGTTATTGTGTTCCTCTTTTCCTCTCAGGTGTTTGACTGCCACTTCCTGGCTGACGAGGTAAAGTACATCCATAATGGATGCCCCCTCCTGGACGAGGACCAGGTGCTGCTACGACTCTACAGGTGAAATAAACTGAAGGGAAGGGAAGCCGGTGGGGTGTCCAGACAAAGTTACACATGAGTTACCAGTGTATCAGTCTCTGGAGGGTTATGATTCAGGAAGCACCAACATCGATCAGCTGAGTGAAACAGAGTCTCTCACACCAGGAAACCAACAGGTCGCCTTTATTTATCATATCCAAAATGATCATAAACAAGTTGTGCAAAATGTACATAAGGCACAATATCTCACTCAGTGTTTGACCGTCATCAGTGCCTCAGTTTCCAGGGGCAATTTCAACAATGACTTATATAGTTATTTATAGACAAAAAGCATTTCAAACTTGCTTTTCAGGCTAGATTGTGTCACTGTCACAAAAGACCCTCCTCCTTCTGCAATAAAGGGCAATTAAACTGAACTCTCCACACAAGACCAGGCAGCTGAGGAGCAGTGATGAGGAAGGTGGAGGTAACGTGTTTGCACTGTCCTCAGGTTCACAGAGATGGAGACGGTGACAGAGGTGTTTGTGCTGCGTGTGGAGCTCACAGAGCCGGACTGCAGTGTCATCAAGCTGGGCCCCCGAGCCCTGGAGGTGCCGGAGTTCTACGGCCTGTCGGAGGCTCTGGATGGGAACACACTGTCCTTCCACTACGAGCGCAGGCCGGGCTTGGAGTGTACGGTGCGGATCAACACCCACGATGCGTACCTCCCTGCCCATGGACAGCTGGTCATAGGGGAGCCGGAGCGGCCTGAGCCCCGCGGAGACGTGCCACACAGCTTCGTCTCTCTGCGGCAGAGAATTAGTAAGAGAGCCAGTGAAAGTCAGTGAGATTCACTAATACAAGAGAAAGAGTCGGTGATAGAGAGCCAATCAGGGGATTGAGTGAAAGTCAGTGGCTTTCAGGGAAACAGTCACTGCTGAGGTAGACGACACAGACAGTTTATTAGTTTCCTAGCGCTGCAACAGGCACATTTAGACCTTACGGCCCTCGCTGGTCCAGGAAGGATGTATCTGGGACTGCGGTGGAGCAGGAGGGTCTTGGTTTCTGGTGAGGAAAATGAACTGTGCTTCTCTCCCCACAGTGAACAGGGCTGGGGCCAAGTGTAAAGACGAGGTCTGCCGGAAGGGCCTGAAGCTGGTCCAGATTACCAAGGTGTCCTGTGACGAATTCCTGCTGATGGGCCTCCGGTACCAGCACCTGGACCCTCCCTCTCCGGACATTGACTACATTTCTATCAGGCTGGACCTCACTGACACCAGGAGCAGGAATGTAATCCAGGTAATTCCCTCTCTGTCTGGTCTGCGCATAGAATACATTGCAGTGCAGAATCATTTTAAAATGAACTCATAGTTCTGTAATAATGTGAGACCTGAAACTGTGGTCTACCCTTCATGCTACCATCAAGGCAGCTTGATTAGAAACAGGGGTACTTTGCATTCTCACTGGCAGTCTTGCAAGGGTTCCACTGGCTGTGTTGCTTTGTCCAGTCAGAGCGAACCTGGATCCCTGTCCGAATCCGAAATGCCATCCCCAACCAGCCACCGTCCGCTGCCTTCATGCCGTCTTTCCTGCTGGAGGTGGACCAGTTCATTCTGACGCCACTGAGCACAGGGGCGCTGGACGCCGAGGATGAGGAGACGCCACGCTCCCTTCTGGTGTTCAATGTCACCAGGCCACCAACACAGGGCTTTATCACACACCTGTCTGACCACACACGGCCCATCTCCTCCTTCACCTGGGTTGACCTGAACGACATGCTCATCGCCTACCAGCCACCCAACGCCAGCCACACTGAGCGCAGGAACTACGAGGTAATCCTCAGAGCCCACTCTGCTGAAATACACTCACATATGCCTGTGCTCATATCTAATGAAACAGCCCTCAATTGTGACTCCTGTAATCGATTTGATTTGTCTTTGTGTCCTTCCTTTCTCAAATGAAGTGTTTATGTGTCTGTTATGGCCTCACCAGCAGCCCTGTGTTTTCAAAATAATAATCATCATCTGATCTAATATCTAATATCTAATATTTTCCTTCCTAACAGGTGGAGTTCGAGGTCCATGATTTCTTCATTGAGAAAAGCCCCCCAATCACTGTTCATATCTCAGTTAGGACTGCGGACACCAATGCACCCAGGGTGTCCTGGAACATGGGTGAGTCTTAACGGAACACGGACAAGTCGCTAATAACCTCCACCAGAGAGCAGGCAATGCCTTGCCTGTTAAGGGGTATTTTCTTTTAAGGTATTGCTGTGATCAGCTGCATCAGCTGCATCTGCTACTCATAAACTAGGAGTGCAGAGTGATTTTTGGACTCCCTATCAGTAATATTGCCCTTGGCAAACAGGGGTTTGTCCCCTTTACCTATTTAAACAACAGGTGTGACTTGGGACTGGATTACCCAGATCAGACCCTTTTCACTGATCAAGTCCAAGGTCACCTTCCAAGTCCAGTGTGACCCTGAAGGCCCTGAGCTTCACACCAGGACTCCTCACAACATCTTCAAGCACTGTGGGCTGACAGGCGTCTCTCCCTGGCTCTCCACAGGCCTTAATATCCTGGAAGGGCAGTCCCAGCCCATCACCTGGGACCAGCTGCAGATTGTGGACAATGACAACCTGGGAGCCGTGCGTCTCGTCACCGTGGATGGGCTGCAGCACGGCCGGCTCACCGTGCGAGGTAACTGCCTATGACCCCCACCACAACACACACAACACAACACAGCCCACTGCCTGAGAGGTAAGTGACTCTGACACCCAGTACAACACAACACAACATCCATTTCAACACTTACCAAGAGAGATAATCTGCACCTATTTACTGTTCACCTAACACAAGTTGCTTCAGTTGTACTTCATGTTAAAGGACAAGTCACAGGGGAGTTATTCTGCTACTAGCCCTTGAGCAAGGTACTTCACTTAGATTGCTCCAGTAAAATACCCAGCTGTATAAATGGGTACAAATGTAAGTCGCCCTGGATAAGGGCGTCTGCTAAGTGACGATCATGTAATGTAATGTAATGTAGCCCACTCCAGCCTCCTGGCGTATTACTAACACACCAGATTATAACAGTCGAAGTCTCCATTAGTGCACAATACACAGGTGTGCAGGTCTGTGCTGTAGACGTATGCTGTACGGTGCACAGGACACTGCATACCTGTGCACATCTCCTCCATGGCAAACCCTCGACTGGGAAGGCTCTCTTGTGCTGAGGGGTGCAGAGCTCACGAAGTCCCTCTCTGTCCCCCCCCAGGAGGGAAGGGTTTCCTGTTCAGCGTGAGCGACCTCAGGGCCGGTGTGGTGCGTTACCACCATGACGACAGCGACACCACCAAAGACTTCGTGGTGTTCCGGATATCGGACGGCCGTCACAGCACCCGGCACAAGTTCCCCATCAACGTCCTGCCGAAGGACGACAGTCCCCCCTTCCTGATCTGCAACATGGTGCTGGAGGCGCTGGAGGGGCAGGCAGCTCTGATCCGCGGCTCCACGCTGCAGGCTTCTGATCTGGACTCCAGCGACGACTACATCCTCTTCAACATCAGCCGCCCGCCAAGCGCCGGGGAAATCACCAAGACCCCCGGGCCTGGACTCACAGGTGTGTCGCCCGCAGGCAGAGCTCTCTGCACGGCAGTGCAGGGTACAGTGAGAGTTAGGGATACAGTCCTGCATCATTTTAAAGAAGATTCAGCTTCTAGTTCTAGTGAAAGTCCCTCACTGACATCTGCAGTCTTCTGTCAAAGCTGTAGAGCAACAGAACTGAGAGAAATAGACAACCATTTAGACAACCAACCAACTTAGGTAACAACAATACAAATACCCTTCAGCAGTCAGCATGTGTCACTGTGAAAATGATGTTTCTGAATGAATTAACTGAACTAAGCCGACTGGCACGTGAACTCAGAGGATTATTTGACAGATTGTGCACACGCTGGTGTTCATCCCTTAGTGACAGATAGGAGAGCTGACAGGTTCTGCTGTGCATTATATGTGCCTCTCCTGGTCCCAACACCCCCCTGGCTCCAACTCTGGTTCTGGAGAGTCCCAATCTAACAGGTTGTATAGGTCCCACTTCAATCAATATAAAAGGGTTCAGAAACATTTAATTGAGATCAGTTAAGGTGAATGCCGTTCCCCCCCACAGTCACCAGATACCATGGGAAGCTCATGTGTTGTTTACTCCACCTCTCAGGTTACCCTGTCAGCCGCTTCCTCCAGAGGGACTTACTCAACGCAGTGATTTATTACCGTCACCTGGGGCAGGAGGTGTTCGAGGATTCCTTTGAGGTCACTCTCTCGGACAGCCACGACCCCCCCAACCTCTCCGAGCCGCAGGTGCGCCAGGGACTGAATGCTCGTCCTGTGTGTCTGCATCCACAGTTCAGCCTGGATCGGGCTGCCATTGCTTCCATAAAGAAATAGTGTGGAATGGACTGTGCCTTTGGGACATTGTCCAAGTCACTTACCGTACTGTGCTGTACCCCTGTGCTGCATTCTGCCCCCTGCAGGTCGTCGTGGTGCACATCACCCCTGTCCACGACCAGCTGCCCCGAGAAGCACCCGGAGGAACTCGGCAACTGTCTGTCAAGGAAACAGAGGTAGTTCATCTGACCACGAAGCACCTGCACTTCACTGACCCTGAGTCTCCTGAGCAGGATCTGACCTACACCATCACCACCCACCCCTTCAGCTCCGCTCACGGGTGTGTCCTCAAAACCTCACAGTAAAGGAGTGCACTTTGATCAGCAAAGTCTTATTGATGTTTCTGTTCTGTGTTGAGCTCTGTTTTAGTCATATGGCTCTGTGTTCTTAAAGCTCCAGTATTTATTTGTTTTGTTGAAAATACCAGTGCAGGGTCCAACTGGCACAGTCTCTATCTTAAAATACTTTTTGTTGTTTCTGTATAACCTGAAGAAAGAAGAGAGAATGAAATGTAGCTGTTTTCAAGGCCTGTGCAGGACTGTTGTCGTGTCCTGGAAGCTGTAATCATTGATTGAACAAACATGTTGTGTTGTGTTGTGTTGTGTTTGCCCATGTTGAACAGGAAGCAGGATGCAGGGAAGTTGTTCCTGGTCGACAGTGTTCCTAAATTCACCAAAGACCCCGGGGCCCCAGTGTTGCGCTCATTCACACAGGTACCTGACCCCAGTCCCCGGGAAGACATTTCAAATACATCAGATGTTAACTCACAAGCCTTATCAAGTGTTACTAGACTTAGATACTAAATGTATTTAAAACCAGAAACCACAATAGGTCACATTCTGAAGGTATGCGATTGTAAATGTTTTTACCACATTGCTGTGGTTTTTGAGGAAGGGGTATTTTTTTTCCAAAACAATGAAAGAATCCACAACCGCAGCACCTCACGGTAAACATTGCGATATTTCCTTTCCGCTGTTGCCTAAAAGGCGGTTCTGTCTGTGTTTCCAGCACGCTGTGAATCACATGAAGGTGGCCTACATGCCTCCCATCCAGGACATTGGCCCGCTGCCCCAGCATGTGCAGTTTGTGTTCTCTGTCACCAACCAGCAGGGAGGTGCTCTCAGTGGCATCTGCTTCAACATCACGGTGCTGCCCGTGGACAACCAGGCTCCGGAGGTATGGCGCAGTTCCCTCCCACAGGACAGCCTCACGGACTCTGCTCTGTTGTATTATTATGACGAGTTTTTTTGCCATCATCATTACTATTATTGATGTTTATATCTATATTTTTACCCTTTTTCTGTTGGTCTTCAATGCGTGAAGGGCGCTATTTTAAATACAAATACAGTTTGTCTGTTTGTCTGTGGTGTGAGCTGGTTTTCTGTGGCCGTCCTCCCCAGGTGTTCCTGAATGCTATGGCTGTGCCAGAGGGTGGGGAGGCCTGGCTCACTGAGGGGTTCGTACGGGTCATCGATAGGGACTCGGCACTGGAGCAGCTCAGCTTGGCGCTGGACAAGGGGCCGCGGCATGGGCAACTGTGGCTGGACAAGCTGCCCCTCACACAAAGATCTCGGCTCTCACTGCAGGACCTGCACAGCAGAAAAGTTAGGTCAGATACCTAAACACATTCATCAAAGAGATTGAGAACACATTCTGTTTAGTGTTGCATTGTGTGAAAGTGCGTCAAATATTTCACCTTTTGTAAGGAAGTCATACATAATAGATCTCAGTATTTTAGTTTGCTCTTTGACTGATTGGCAATAACCAATCTGGTTGGCTGGTTATGTTATTAGATATTAAGAAAATACTATATGAACAGTATAAGTGAGACTCATAGGAAGTCAATGTGGGTGTTAGGAACAAAACAAACACTAAGAAATTTTAAGACTTTTAAGAAATCTGTGTTAAAGCTGACATTTGACCTGCTGCAAACAGTTCTGTACGAGACAGATAGACACCATGCACACTCTCAGACAAAGCCTCCATGAATAATGTCGTCAGAATGTGTTGAACATGAGAAAGGGTGGATATTATTGTTTCAAACACTTTGCTCTCACAGTTATCGTCACGATGGCTCTGAGACGCTGCAGGACGACATTGTCTTCATTGCGACGGATGGAGTCAATTCAGTGGACTTTGTTGTGCAGGTTAAGGTGAACCAAGCTATTTTATTTTCCTCAGACTGTTCTGTCAACTGTGCATCTTCATATAGACGTCTCTGTCTCCTCTGTGAATCGTTCTGAACACAGAACTATGAAAACCACGACTCTGTGTGGTTCAACACAGCAGGTTCTTCAGCACATGAGACGACCAGACCACAGGGCTCTCCCTCTCTGTCTTGTTGTACAGTGATGTGTTGTTGTGTTCAGGTGATACCGGTCAATGATGAGGTCCCAGTCTTGAATCCAGGCCTCAGACCAATGCTGGAGTGCACAGAGGGACAGGGAGTGGTCATCACCACAGAGTACATCTACGCCACAGACGGCGACAGCAACGATGGGAGGCTCACCTACATGATCGCACGCCAGCCTAGCCAGGGGGTGGTACAGAAGAGAGGGAAGCCCGTGGATCATTTTTTCCAGGAAGACATTGTGGCTGGCATTGTCATGTACAAACACACAGGTAGTGCCCGGGAGCGAGGGCTAGGGGGAACTCTTGCTGCATGTTTTCACAGGAGAGTTTAAACGACTGCTGAGCACAAATAAACATGAATACTCAGTAATCTGTTTCAGCAGTAGTATTCAGATGATGTGCCGTCTGCTGCTATATCACATTTCACAAGCTTCACTTACAGTGATTAAGAATGACCCAGGATCTGGTGTCTGAAGCGTTGTAGTAAGTGGCTGCCGGATCCACACGAGGAAGTTCGTGTCAATACTTACAACAGGGTTAAATGAAGTGGAAAAGTTCAGGAAATGAGCTTCTGTCCTCTATCCTCCTTGAGTATCAAAAACACAGAGAGTAACCTAACGCTGTATTTGTTTTCACAGTAGTCCCTCATTTCCTGTGGAGGCTCTGAAATGAATATCTTGAACCTCTTGTTGTTTCTTATAGAGCTTTTGAACTCTGAATGCAGGAGATACAATTGCAGACTTTGTTTTGTGTCTGTTTTGGCGTGTGTGTGTGTGTTTAAGTTATACTAATTTGTATTATTTATTTGATTGGAAATTCTTAAGGTTGCAGGTTGAACCCCAGAACAAGTCTAGCTCTCTGCACGGCCCTTCAGATTGTTATAGGAGAAAAAAAATTTGGGGGTCCAGACTTAAGGCCCAAGTCTAATGGTTGCCTCACCTCCAGGCAATGTAAACACAGACAGCAGCATTGAATAGGAACTGTCTGATCTTCTTGCTGCCTGTCTGTGCTCTTCCCTCTGTGATGGCCTGTCTGCACTCTGGGGGCCTCATCAGTCTTTGGGGGGCAGGGTGCCTCTCCGGCCCTCAGGGTGCATCGTTAGCCCTCTGGAGAGGGTGGAACAGAGGAAACAGAGTAGATGAGTTAGTGCTGTGTGGCAGCGACAGGCCTGTGGCTGTGGGGGGTTATTGAAAAGTGGGATGAGAGTTCAGCCATGCTGACTGATGCTGAGGTGTGTTGTGCACAGGAGGGGAGATCGGGCTGAACCCTCGCTTTGACACCGTCACCTTTGTGATCTCGGACGAAGACCAGGATGCCACACAGAGCTGCTGCTATAAAGGATCTTCACCCCTCGCTCCCACAGCCCGGATTGCAGACTCACTGCCTGTGTACGATCTCAATATAACCGTGTTCCCCATGGACAACCAGCCTCCCACCATCATCATCGGTAACCCCAGCCTGTCTTATATCTGAGTGAGATCCGTTCAAGTCTTGTGTTTTGTATCAGATACCAGATTGTGTCCATTTGTTTGTATTATTTCACAGGAGAGATGTTTGTGGTTGATGAAGGAGGTTTAGCCTCCATCACTGTATCCGACCTGAGTGCTAGTGACCCCGACACCCCCCAGGAGGAGTTACGGTTCATCCTGCTCTCTCCTCCCCAGTTCGGCTACATCGAGAACACCCTGCCCAGTCCCGGGTTCGAGAAAAGCAACACTGGGATCAGTATTGGTAAGTGTATCTTTAAAGGATTTCAATAAACTGCTAATGTTAGTGCCAATGATGATGATGATGAGGATTATTATTATTCTTATAAACAGAAAAACACGTCAGTCTTACACTGTTGGGATGAATGTCTTTCTGGTGGTGTTGTAATGGTAACTGTTGCAGAAATTACATTATGCTGCTTCAAATAGTTTTTGAATTTAGAATGCAATCATTTAAATTAGCAGACTAAAGCGAAAGAATGGAGATTATAAACCATGCTCCCAAGTGTATTGATGTAATGTAACCAGTACACAGATTACTGATGCCTCAATGCATTAGCTGTTTTGGTGTTTGAAATATTAGCACATACAGACGGGTGACAAATTAAAGGAAAAAACAACATAAAGTGTCTCAGTGAGGTGTTGGCCACCATGAGTTCCAGAACAGCTTCAATGCTCTTGGCACAGATTCTACGAGTCTCTGGACTCTACTGGAGGGATGAACACCGTTCTTCCAAAAGATATTCCCTCATTTGGTGTTGTGATGATGGTGCTGAAGAGTGCTGTCTAACACATCGGTCCAGAATCTCCCATAGTAGTTCAATTGGGTTGAGATATGGTGATTGTGAAGGCTATAGCATATGAGTCACATCATTTTCATAATCATCACACCATTCAGTGACCCTCGTGCCCTGTCGATGGGGACATTGTCATCCTGGAAGAGACACTCCCATCAGGAGAGAAATGTGTCACCATAGGATAAAGGTGATCACTCAGAATCACTCTGTCATGATTTGCAGTGACCCTTCCCTCTAAGGGGACAAGTGGACCCAAACCATGCCAGGAAAATGCCCCCCACAGCATAACAGAGTCTCCGGACCCCCTCACTGTAGGGGTCCAGCAGTCAGGCCTGTCCCGTTCTCTTGGTGTCCCACACATGCACTCGCCCACTTGTCCAGAACACGAGTCAGTTGAGCGTCTGTGTGACTGGAGATCCTGCCATTCAAGCCCCAATACTGACCCCTCTTTCACAGTCACTTAGATCCTTTACTCTTGCCATCTTGATCCAAAATCGAGGTCAACTGGGCCTGCTTAGCATTTTTATACATGCCACAGAGTGTGATAGGATGTTAATTGCTTAATTGTATCATCAGAACACCTGTTTGGAGGCATCTGCATTCGTTATGTTCCTCCACACATTTATTCAGGTTTTTCCTTTAATATGTCACCTGTATATTCCATATGATCGATCTGTGTGTTTTATAACACCACCCTCTGTTTCTGTCAGACTCGTTCATGCTCAGCCACGTGCAGAACCTGCATGTGAACTATGTGCAGTCTCTCCATGAGCGGACAGAGCCCATCACGGACCAGTTCCTGCTCTGTGTCACTGACGGCAAACACCACTCCCTCGAAACTCCATTTTACATCGTCATCAACCCCACCAATGACGAGGCCCCGGATCTTCTGGCAAGAAACATCACTGTAAGTAAGAAGAGACATGTCAGCGTGTGTCACTGCTTCATTAACCGCTGTCAGTAAGTACCTGTGAGGTTTTACATGGTCAAGTGTAGGTGCAATATAGACCTATCCCTCATGATACCTGCCCAGATGCTGCTGTCTAACCCAACTCAGCCCAGGCACCTTCACAGACAATGCTTTCAGCCCCCTATCCCCAGCAGAACCACTTGTAATGATATCAGCAAGGATGAATGAAGTGTCCTCAGTGAGGAGCATTAACCCCTCAGTAGTCCCTCCTCTCAGCACTGATGTCAGCATCTGCCCTGACGGGGATCTTGCTCTTCTGCAGGTCCAGGAGGGGCAGACGAAGGAGCTCGACCCCTCGGTCCTGGACGCGGTGGACCTTGACATTCCCAGGGAGACCCTGACCTTCACTGTTGTCCAGCCACCGCAACACGGGATCATCATGAATGGTGTCTATGGCACCGAGGTGTCACGCTACAAGCAGCTGATCCAGGCCCAGCGTAGCACCGCGCTCTCGGTGCTGCGCTTCACCCTGGAGGACCTGACTAATGGTAGCGTCTCCGGCCCGGACTGATCCAGCTTGCACTTACTGCAGAGCCAAGCCTAGGGTATCTGCACTGAGGAGCAAGATGTGATAAAGCTGTGTTGAATCTGAATTAAGTCTGTTACTGTAACAGTGCAAGCCTTGTGCTCACCGCTGCTTTTGCACACTGCAGGAATGACTCTGATGTACATGCATGACGACTCCGAGAGCATGGAGGACCACTTCACCATCCAGCTGAGCGACGGGAAACACAACGTGCGCAGACAAGTGGCAGTGCGGGTCGTTCCTGTCAACGATGAGAGACCTCGGATTGTAAGGTAAGGATCTGTGGAGTCATGAAGGCTCCCAAAGCTTCCAGGAGGATGTTTCTGAATCACTCCAAACGCAATGGAAATGAAACTCAATATCCCCCTATGCTGATGAAAACTCCACCAGTTAACAGGCTCTTTGATACTCACTTTCAGAGCTTGTGGATATAGATTTTACTTACTTTACTTTACTTATCCATCTTTTCTTGTTTTTAAGGCACTGCTCTGTTTGATGTGTTTGTCCTTGTAGAAACAACGGTGTGGAAGTGGAGATGGGGGAAACCAGGGTCATCTCAGGGGCTGTGCTCTCTGCAGAAGACCAGGACACCCCAGCGGACCAACTATCCTATGTGTTTGAAACTCTTCCCAAACTTGGATTACTGCAAAAGAAGGTCAGTGAAGGCTCTTTAGATAAAATGATCATTATAACTTAGATCAGTTTCCTTTTTTGTTGATTTATTTTTCCGGTTGGTAGCTGTGTGGGTTGAGTACCACATAGAAGTATATCTGAGATGTGTTGTGAAGTAGCCTACTTAGTACACACAAATACAAATGCTTAACATATTTAGTCTCATTTCAAATTGAGGCCAGTAGGCCTTCAAGCGGCTGGAGTCATTGACTGTTAGTGATGAGTTTCAGTGGAGCTTGGCCACTTGGCCTCTTGGCATTGTGTGTTGCTTTCAGGAAGGACTGGAATGGCTGCCTCTCTTGCCAGGGATGAACTGCACTCAGGAGGACGTTGACATGAACCTGCTGCGCTATCGGCACACGGGCTCACTGGGCTCCCAGAGCCAGGACTCCTTCACCTTCCACCTGCAGGACGGGAGCCACCGCTCGCCGGCCCTGCACTTCTTCATCACTGTGAAGGACATGCAAAAAGGTCAGCTCACGGGGGGTGCAGAGCTGCTCTGATCTCTTCAGTGAAGTTATCTTCCCTATGACTTCGGTTAACAAAAAAATACGAAACCAGACACCTAGATAATAGTTCTCTTATTGTACATTAAATATAAGGATGTGCAACAGTGATACTGGACGCCTCCACACTCTAATTCAATGCACAGAGTTCATTTTCTCTTTTCATTTGGCCCTGATCTCAGTGTGAACACCTCGCTCGAACGTTTCCCTCCTGCCACTCCAGGAGACATTGCCGTTTTCACTCAGCCCCTGAAGATCTGGACAGGAGAGCGGGCGATAGTGACCACTGACGTGCTGCTGGCCGTGGATGGCACAGACAAGCCTGAGGAGCTGCTCTATGTGCTAACCACCCACCCTGCCAGCGGCCATGTGGAGTACCTCACCCACCCCGGGGTCCCCATCACCTCCTTCAGTCAGATGGACGTGGCTGCCAACCTGGTGTGCTACGTTCATGACAACAGGGCCACTGCAGTCAGAGAGCAGCTAGGGTAGGACTCTTCGGGTGTCTGTGGGTGGGGCAATCAGACGGCACCGTCACACGCTGGGGGCCTACCTTGTCTCTCTCGTTTTTCTCGTCTCTCAGATTCCTCATCAGCAACGGTCTGTCGTCCCGCAACGGCTCCCTGGAGGTGTGGGTGGAAGCTGCTGACCGGAGTCCACCGTCTCTGTCCAGGAACACCGGGCTGCGGGTCCCAGAGGGCGGGCAGGTCACGATGCCACCTCACGCCCTCAGCCTCTCCGACCCCGACACACCGCCTGCACGCCTCCTCTTCCTGATGGCTCAACCACCACAGTTCGGCCAGCTGTACCTGCGGGGGGTGCCACTGAGCCAGGGCAACTTCACCCAGCAGGACCTTGACAGTGGAGACCTGATCTACAGGCACGGTGGCGGGCCCGCTCAGATCGACCGCTTCGGAGTCGTGGGCTCCGACGGCACCAACCAGGGATTCCTGGTGGAGGGGCAGCTGCAGACCCAGCCCGTCTTCATCACCATCCAGGTGAGTCACTGTGAGAGCTGACCCCCAGACAGAGAACCACGCTCATATTTTATAACTAGACTGTCAAAAGACGTCCATCCTGTGCACAGGAACCCATATTCGCGTGAACCCCATCCCCTCTGCTGTGTGTCTGGTAGGTAGAAGCTCTGCACTCGGCCGCCCCCCATGTGGTTCAGCTGCACGGCCTGTGGAGGGCGGAGCTCCTGGAGGACGGCCGCTATGGGATCCACATCTCCTCCAGAGACCTGCGGGCAGAGGGCCCGGGAGATGAGCATATCACCTTCCACATCCTGCAGGGGCCTCAATTCGGCTACCTGGAGAACACAACGACAGGTGAGAGCTGAAGAGGGTGTCAGGTAAAGAGTGTGCTCTTCTCGAGTACCAGGTGAGTAGGTTCCTACCTCTCAGAGCCTCACTGTGGTGAAGACCTCCTGTCTGAAGCGTTGCTGTGTGATGTTAACCTCTTCAGTAAGCTGGTCAACCCTCAGCTGCAGCCCTCACTGATTAACTGGCCGCTCAGCCTCCCTGCATTGATAATTATTGTAGGACATCATGGGTAATGAGATGGAAATGAAGTTAAATCAGGTCTGGCTAGTCTGACACTGCTTGGGTCTAATGTCTGGGAATTCTGTTACTGGTTTTCTCTCTGGGTCTAATCAAATAGCCGAACTAAAACAGGCATCTCACTGGGAACAGGAATCAGTAAAACCAGTTCAGGCTTGTAGAATCAACAATCAGTTTTGATTTGGTACAGCATCATTTGCAAGGTAGTCACAGAGCCTTACAGATTGACATAATTAATAGGTGTGCAACTAAATAATTAAATAAATAAACCATTAGGCATGGAGGAGAGATAAACACAAACTCCTTAAGGATGACAAACTTATACAAGCCCATTTATCTCTGGACAACTGGCACACAGACACTCATGGGGTAATGAACAGGAGGCCCAGGGGGTCAAGTCATTCTTGAAGAACCTGTAGAGCTGATTCAGAATTAAGTCAGGCTGCAAATACAGCAGCAGCAGTCAGACTGACTACAGCCTGTTCTGTCACTCCTCTATGAAGGTCAATTCATCCACCACAGCTTCACCCAGAGGGACCTGAATAGGAGACAGATCCTCTATGTCATCGACACGGCTCTGGAGGCCCTATCTGACAGACTGCAGTTCCAGGTCTCTGACCCCCTGGGGAGCACTGCTCTTCCACAGATGTAAGACTCTTTTATTATTAGTAGTAGTAGTAGTAGGAGTAGTATTAGTAGTAGTATTTATTTAATAGTAGGTACCCTTAACCAGAGCAAATTACAGTTTTCATAAGAACAAGTCCATCCATTCTTCACACACAGTTCAGTCAGGTGTGACTAGCACTGTGATTTCCTTCAAGAATGGTCAGATATAAAGACACAAAGTTATTGACACAGAGAGAAAATGATGAGTCGATGGCACTTTCTCATGTTATTCTTGTGATGTGTAGAACAGCTCCTTCACATGCAGACTGAGAAGGATTGCACGCACAGTAACGAAACTCAGGGAGAGAACGAGCTGAAAGACACATCCATGTACTTGCTGTGTAGCTCCCTCTAGTGGGCCAGATAATCAATACATTTACAACATCACAGAACATCAGTGCCTGTAGTGTAGTACGTTTCACTGACTTGTCTCTGCTTGTCTCTGTCTCGTCACTACTATTATATTCTCACTAAATAAGTGCAGCAGTTGTTGAATATGATATTTATCTACAAGAGGAATGCACGTCGATGTGCATGGGGGGGTTGCCTTGTGTTTTGAATACAGACAGTGTGGAGAAGATGGCATTTGGTTAATTTTCAACTTGTGTTACTTTTCCCAGAGAAATAGCCTCTGACTAACATGGAAACACAACGAGATACAAAATGTAACAAGTGAATTATCGATCAGAAGTATGAATATTATTTTTAATTTAAAGTAACACATTATATCACTTTGTTAGTATAAAAATGAACTGTTAGTATGTTACTGTATGTAACTTCATACATTTCCACCAGTACAATTCATCATTATGTTATATAATTACTTTGGTATAATCTTTTAAAATCGATGTTATCACTCTGCTGTCCCCCCAGGCTGGAGTTCCAGTGGTCTCGTACAGAGTTCTCCCAGGCTGAGTACCGAGTCTGTGAGGACGTCGGGACGCTGTCTGTCTCCATTGTGAGGAAGGGCAATATGGCAGAGTCTTCATTCGTGGCAGTTAAGGTAACAGCTGCTTGTGCCACAGCTAACATAAGACTGAGCAGGTCTTTACTGAAGCAAAGCAGCTCGGACTGAGTACCGGCCTTTGCAGCCAGCCTGGGTTTGACTACACAGACAGTCCTGCAGACTAGTAGCTTTGACTACATAATCCGTGTGCCAGTGGCATCTTTAAGATGTGATGTGTTTGTCTGGTTTGATGTTTCAGGTCAATGAAATCTCAGCATCTGTTGGGAAGGATTTCACTCTGAGTCCCTCGAACCTCATCCAGTTTGACCCTGGTGAGTCAGACATGCTTTTTCTTACCCTTGTTATTTTGTTTTTTTGTTTCTCCTTCATTAGAAAATATAGAAAACCAATACTGGGTGGATGATCTCTTTCCCCGCAAATAATATTGAAAGATAACAACTCTGTTACCTGACCATCCATGTAAAATGTCTTTGCTCTATCTTTGTGCAAATGTCTGTACTTATTTTATGTCATGATATCTAAGTGCTCAAGACTTACTGCCACAGAGACGGTTGCTCTTCTCCTCTACAGGTGTGTCGGAGCGCAGCTGGCGGGTACAGCTGGCCCGGGACCGGCTGGAGGAGGGGGAGGAGGTGTTCGAGGCCGTGCTGTCCTCCCCGGTCAGCACTGTGCTGGGCAGCGCCACGAAGGTGGCCGTGAGGATCTCTGACGCCAGCACAGGTGAGAGCCTCATTAGGGACTGCAGGACAGGTGCAGCTGGAGACCAGATGGGTGTGAGAGCGGTGCAGCAGAATACCAACCAACATCATTGCGATGAGTTGGGCTGTGAGCTTGGGAAGCAGGAGTGAAGATGGCAGAACCAGCATCTCTCCTGCATGCTGGATTGAGCTCAGTATGGACCCCCCTCTCAGCAGCCCTGTCTCGTTCCCATGCAGGCCAGTGCAGCAGTGCCCAGGATGCCACTCAGGTGGGGCTGAAGACAAGGGTGACCCCACTGGTCCCAGGCTCCCCCCCGCAGCATGGCTCTATCCAGCTGGAGATGCTGCCCTTCTCTGTGGTGGAGGGGTGGACCCGAGGAGAATCTGCCCAGCGGCCACCTCACCCCCAGGCTCGGCTGACGCCCAGAGGAAATGGGAAAATTGTGAGACCCTGCGCTCTGCTTATTAGCAGCTTGTTCTGACCAAAGGTTACCCAGGCAGGGCTGGAGGAAGGAGGCCACTCTGATGATCTGAAGCTCAGACTCGAGGGCCTGTGTGTGTCTGCAGGTGTATCTTCTCTAAGAAAAAACACAGATCAGCTGGGATAGCTTATTGTACAAAAAGGATCATTGTAAACTGATGAATAGGGTTAGTGAATCTGATACTAATATATGTAATATATGTTTGTATTGTCCTTACACATTTGTTTTATTTAGAAGAGAATTATTAATGATCCATGTTTTTATTCA
Source organism: Amia ocellicauda (assembly GCF_036373705.1). Taxonomy (NCBI): domain Eukaryota; kingdom Metazoa; phylum Chordata; class Actinopteri; order Amiiformes; family Amiidae; genus Amia; species Amia ocellicauda. The sequence goes on along the minus strand of NC_089862.1, from coordinate 37,729,038 downwards.
TAAATTACCAATATTTCCTGTACTAAAAGTCAGTACATTAAGCAGCAGCTGATGCTTATTGTGTAGGGTTTGAACCATGTTCTGCAGATGCCAGTATCTCATAATTACGTCAACAATGGCAGAGGGTTTGTTTTAAATCTGGAATCTGTTGTGAAGCAGCACATCTCATTTCAACATGTTTCCCTCACAGGTTCGCCCGTCCTCTGTTCATCGAAATGGGACGGATTTATTATTCAGGGTGAGAATTCAGTTTAAAAATCCTTAAATTTAATCTGGGGGTGGATTTACGGCTGGGATCCAGAGGACATGTGTTCAATTACCAGCTTGTGTTGTGATGGATAAATAATGGACACTGGCAGCTGAGTAAGGGCCACGGAGTAGTTCGGTCCCACAGCAGACAAGAAAACTGGATAACAAGCTTGAGGAACCCAGTCAGGGATAGTATTGTACCAAACCATCTCGCCTCCTGAGTTTGATGAGTCTCCCATGCAGGACAGAGCAGGGATGCCATTGCTAACATTGCCTTTGTCTTCACTGGTGGAAGGAAAAGCAATTCATTCTCCAACATCAAAGAAACACAAATCAATAAGTGATAAACTGATATAGAGAGAAATGTGCAGAGCAATTACATCCCCTGTCTCGTCCCCTGTCCCCAGCCTCCCCAAACTGTGAGACATCACTACAAAATAGTTTTTTAAAGTTGGAAACTGCAAGAGAAGCATGTGGGAAGTACAGGAGATTCAAGGTTTCGATCATCAATAATGTTTTAAATCCAGCATTGCTGTTGATGGGGGATGTTGAGCAGCGCAGAGAGACACAGAGACATTGCAGTGACTCAGTCTTTGCTCACTCCCTTCTCCTGCGTTGCCTCTGTGTGTTTCAGTATCATGGGATCGTGTCTCTGCGTGTGGAGGACGACTCGGCGGCTCCTGCCAGCGCTGGGAAGAGTGCCAGGGTACTGGTGACCAGCAGAGGGCAGCAGAGGCTTCCCCCGGGCCCTCCGGGGAACAGTGCGGTCCTGAGCACGGATATCAGCGCTGCCCACTCCACTCCGCAGGTACCAGAGAGCGCAGAACAGAGGGCCAGAAGAAGAAGAAGTCTGATTTGTTTGATTTCTTAGTGGCTAAATGATCCAACACTCCCATCAGCCATGTGGAGGAGCAGTCAGCGCTCTGACGGGAGATGACAAAAGTCATAATAAACCTGCCATTTTAAAGTAACACAAGAAAATAAGAACATCAATGTCCCTCACCAATTCCTAACAGATAGTCAGCTTCAGCAGCATGGGGGGTTTAATCCAGAGCCCATGACTCTGTGTAAAGAAATGTCTCATTTCTGTCCTGACTGCTCCTGCACCTAGTGCTCTCGAGTCCTTGTGATATTCTTCATGTTGAAGATGCCCCTAACTAGGCTGTTTCAGTACCTTTACAGGATTTTGAAAACCTGAATCAAGTTCCCCACGTAGCCTTCTCTGCGCAGAGTGAAGAGATTCTGACAGAGTATGACTTTACGTTCAGACCAGCAAGCAGTCTGTTTGGTCTGAGATGCAGATGAGCTCCTTCAGTCTCATTGCCTGCCTCACTCCCTTCTCGCCCTTTCACCCTCGCCCTCTTCACTTTCCGACTCTTTAACGTCTAGTAAGTGTCTGATCTTTGCACCGTAATTCCTACAGACGAGTCCTGGCAGCTCCTTCCCCAGAGCCTGTGTCCCTGAGCTCACTGGACTCCTGCAGTTTGACCAGGATTCCCACCAGCTGCTGCGCTGTGATGGCGTGTCCTGGCAGTCCTGGACCCCCACTGAAGAGGTGACCTCCTGCTCCAGGGCTTCCACTTGGAAAAAGGATAGAGAGGAAAAGACACAATCAGCAACTATGTTTGGAGTTTATTTCTTGAAGACTTACCTGCCTGTCAAGGCTGAGTCATCTGTCTCTCTTTAGGCAAGATTTGTCTATAGGCAAAAACATACACTGATATATGTATTCAGGGTGCGATTTTACCACAGGGGATGGGGAGATTTCCCTGTTCTACTTTTCTTATCCCCCCATCTGATCGTACAGTTGTATCCCCGGGCGGAGACACAATATTTCTCCACTGCTGATATGCGTTCGTCGAAACATACCACATTAACATCATCTTTTTGGCACAATGCTCTGTTTGTGTTTGGTTTTGTTTGTTTGTTTAAACTATTTAGCTGAACTGGACTCATCTGTCCCCCTGTTTCCCCAGGACATGGGCCCTCAGAAGTGTCCCCATGGCTGGACGCTTCATGGCAGCTGCTGCTACCTGGTCAGCAGGGACCACAGGGCCACCTGGAGCTCCGCCGCCCGCGCCTGCAGGGAGAAGTAAGGGAACCTCTCAGAGAAACACAGACAAGCTTTCATTTTATACCAGAGGAAAAATTCATTGCTTAAAAATACTACACTACACTGCACTTACACTGCACTTAAACTTCACTACACTACACTACACTACACTACATTAACACTACACTACACTACACTTACACTACACTACACTACACTACATTAACACTACACTACACTACACTTACACTACACTACACTACAATACACTACACTACATTTACACTACACTACACTACACTTACACTACACTACACTACACTGCACTTACACTACACTACACTACACTTACACTACACTTACACTTACACTACACTACACTGCACTTAAACTTCACTACACTACACTACACTACACTATACTGCACTACACTGCACTGCACTTACACTACACTACACTACACTACATTAACACTACACTACACTACACTTACACTACACTACACTACAATACACTACACTACATTTACACTACACTACAATACACTTACACTACACTACACTACACTGCACTTACACTACACTACACTACACTTACACTACACTTACACTTACACTACACTACACTGCACTTACACTACACTACACTGCACTTACACTACACTACACTACACTACACTATACTATACTTACACTACACTTACACTTACACTTACACTACACTACACTTACACTACACTTACACTTACACTGCACTTACACTACACTATACTTACACTACACTTACACTACACTTACACTTACACTGCACTTACACTACACTATACTTACACTACACTTACACTACACTTACACTTACACTGCACTTACACTTCACTATACTTACACTACACTTACACTACACTTACACTTACACTACACTACACTACACTACACTACACTTACACTTACACTGCACTTACACTACACTATACTTACACTACACTTACACTACACTACACTACACTACACTTACACTACACTTACACTACACTTACACTTACACTTACACTACACTTACACTACACTACACTACACTGCACTGCACCGCACCGTACTACTTTATAAATGTGACAAAGCCGCTTCACTCTAAACTGTGCTGGCGATTCCTGCGCTCATGACCCCTCTCTGTCCGCAGTCACAGAGGCAGCCTGGTCAGCGTCCTCTCCAAACCCGACATGGACTGGCTGTGGGACTTCAGCGGGAGGAAGCCCTTCTGGATCGGTGAGACTGTCGACCTGATCATGTGCAGGTCTTTTCTACAGCACATTTTTAACACATACTGACCTAGCTGAATATACTGCTGCAACATACGCTGGAGTGAGTCCTGTATCTGTCAGCGAAGCCATTAGTGACCCTTCTCTGCAGCTCACGTCTCAGAAGACCAGTGTGACAGTGTGTGACAGTGTGGGCGTGTGATAGATTGACCCCAATTAAAATGCTGTCCTGTGGTCTCCCCTGTCTCCCCCAGGGCTGAATGACAGGGAGAACACGGGGAGTTGGGAGTGGGTGGGCGGGGAGCCGGTGACCTTCACCAACTGGAAGAAGGGGCCCCCCAGGGCCAAGAGGAGGGCGGGGAAGAACTGTGTGCTGGTGAGGAGGAGAGGGAAGTGGCAGGTGAACGACTGCAGGAAGGGCAGAGGGCATCAGTACGTCTGCTACATCAAGACATAAAGCATCAAGGAAGGGACACAGCACCCAGCACCGCAGCCAAGGGGACCTGTGGGGACATTCAGCCCTCAGACTGGTCCTATTTGTTTCAGTGAAATACACAGGATTGAGATGTTTCAAATAACAGGTGGGTGCAAAGGATTCTGTTACAACACAAAAAGAGAGACGGAAAGGTAATGACACTGACAATGCCTGGCTGTGAGTGAGAACACACACGGCTCAATCCTACCTGCCAGGAAACAATCGCCTGCAGGACAAACCGTGCTTTTACAAAAGCCTCAGTTAACTACTATGAGCTTAATTCTTCCTTCATTTTATTTTATTAAAAATATGTAAATTCTTTAAATTTATATATTCTGAAACCATAAATGTGTATTTAATTGAGTTATGATACCAGGCTGCCCTTGAGAGGAGAGATTAGCGTTTCTTCTCGCACTGACCTCACAAATCCACCGTCCTGCCACAGCCAGTCCTGAGCCTCAGAGCAGAGAGGAGTCTCCCTATTGAAGGATATTGATCCTCCCTATTGAATCAGCGATGCCGCTTCACAGGAGATGTCTAATCAGTTCTTATGAATACACAGCCACATCACACAAGCAGACTCACTGGGATCCTTCATAAAACAGTTCGATCAATTTGTTGAACCAATTAGCTATTAGCATGTATCCAGCTGAGCTAAACAAACCAAGAGGCACCATCTCCAGTGTAATATTTCCCATGTTCTCACACCCATTGATAACTGGCTATAGTGCGCTCTTACATGATCCATATGCACTTGGATCTCAGGCAGGTAGAAGCCCCTCAGTGATATTACTGGAAAGCTTCTTTAATGACACGGCTAGGTCATGTGACCAGGCAGTCCCCATGATCACTCTGTGTGCCTCTGCTCTGGTCCTGTGGTTGTGTTCAATAACATGTTCCTGAGATGGGCCGGCACTGACACAAACTGCACCCTCCGAGACACGAACTGTCCTCTGCGACAGACCAACACTGGTGTGTGTGGTAAAGGTGCGGCGGGACTGGGGCTGGATCCCTTGTGACTGTACAGATACCACTGAGTACGCAGGTGATGTCTTCAAAGGACTCAGTATATTCTCAGCAGCTCCATGACGGTCTGTTTATTTCTCTCTCTCTCTCATCGTTTCAGGCGTTTTTATTTTGAGCATCACCTAGTGAATGAGTGAATCAGGACACACTCTATTGGGCAGGTACAGGATTGAGCCTTGAGGGGGTTTTGAGATCACCTTAATGTGAAACCAAACGTGGTGCCAATTCGATACAGTTCAGGAATTTACAGTAATGATCACTGTAAATAAAAATAAACCATTAACATGTCTCTTGTTTCAGTGCCGTAGTTAGGTGATGACTGTAATGTTTGTAATATGTACACCTAGATATTGATGATGTTTATTTTAAAGACATGCTGCACTGTACCATTTTCACACCAGTCCATAGAAACAGAAATCTCCTGTAAGTGTCTCCTGGTAATGAACCGAACGGTACTGATCGCAGGGAAGAGAAAACTGTGTTTAAGCTTCTCTTGCACAGAGCCAGGTTCCCGTCACACACAATGCCAAACATTACTATATCTTTATATATGTATCTGTTATGATATAGACCACTTAGTGCTAGAATCTTGGTCTGATGTATTATTCTTATTTTATGGATACCTGTATACATTTTTAAATAACAGATACATGGAGAATTGCTAATACACAACATGTTAGATTTGATTTTTGGGTTTTTGCAACATTTTTACAGAGAATTTATTATAAAGTTTCATTACTTTTATATGAAAATAAACTTGCTATTTAATTGTCTGCTTGATTACCCTGTGTTAAGTTATTGCCCTAGGCTCTGAGGAATTGACTGCCCAAGACACCGGCACTGCAGTGAGACCAACAGCCTGGCAGAATGACGCAGGAAATATATTTAATTAATGTTTACTAATTCCATGAACTGGGTCTTTTCACTGTAATGGTAGAACTGGCTGGAACTGGAATCCCATTTTAAAGAGTGTTTTTCCATTAAGAAAGTGCAGTGTAGTTTATTTTTATTATTATTATTTTTTTTATTATTATTTTTTTTTTTTTTCTTGGCAGATGCCCTTATCCAGGGCGACTTACAACATAAGTGCAAAAATACAGTGAAGTACAAGGCATCAATCATTACAAAATCAATTTAGCTAAAACAGCAAATCAGAATAATACATTTTACAAATTCCAATTTACAATTTACACAAGTACAGTAAGTGAGGTCCTACATCCTGGACGGTGAATGCTAAGTGCTGTCAAGATGTAGGGTCATAGTCAAGGGCTACGGGAAAGGGAGCAAGGAGGAAAACAATCAAAAATGCGAGAAGCATAATAAAAACTGTGAAGTGCTATCTAGCAGGGATAGAGGACTAATATACTGAAAACAGGATGCTGTGGGTGCATTGTTCTTGTTTACCCTCACATGTATCAATCTCTTGCTCTTTCAGATCAAATACTCAGCTAAGCCACTTACAAAAAGCAATCAAAATGATATATTAAATAAAAAGTATCACAAAAATTGGAAAATTGCTTTGCAAACAATCAATCAATCAATCAATTTGTATTTGTATAGTGCCCTTCGCAGGGTGGCCACAGAGCGCTTTACAGACTGGTAAACATACAACAAACGTACAGCAAAATAAAATACATAAATACAATATAATAAAATATAGACCTGTAAACATTCAACTCGGGGAAGAATTTATCGTGGAAAATAAATATTGTAGTTTGCCTAATATTTCACTAGAGGGAGACAGAGCTTTACAAAATGTCTTGAACAGAATTGTGGTTCAAATGGCAGCAGAGGGACCTGGCTTTGAGCTGGAGTGGATTCAGCGTCTGTCATTGAAGAAGAGAATACGGCTCTCAGTGAAACCAACATTTAGCTCTCTGTACAGCAGTGGAACTTCAGGGGCCGTCGTCCATCAGGTTCACAGGTCTGTTTAAATACCACTGTGGCACGTCGGGGCCGTGATGCATGGAGGAGGCCGCACCCAGGCCGACACACACTGCTGCAGGTGAGCGTGCCGCTCGGGTGTGAGAGTGTACAACGCCTGAGGAACGACTGTATTTCTGGGCAGAAGTTGTATTTCAGGTATTTAAAAAGGTTACATGCTACAGCCCACTGGTCTGGCCTCCCAGGCAGGTGATGATGTAGCAGATTCAATAACCCTCTGGATTCGCACATCCCTTTTAATATCATCTTAAACACAATACAACCCTCATACACACAATACAACCCTCAAACACACAGTACAACCCTCATACACACAATACAACCCTCAAACACACAATACAGTCCTCATACACACAATACAACCCTCATACAAACAGTACAACCCTCATACGCACAATACAACCCTCAAACACACAATACAGTACTCATACACACAATACAGTCCTCATACACACAGTACAACCCTCATACACACAATAATATCACTTTCTGATTACAGAGACTGCTTTCATACAAAAACTACTTTATTTATAAGGCACTTTTTTAAATCAGGGTGAAAATAGGTAGGCTACATTTTTGCTATTTTTTACATACAGATGAATAATGGTACATTAAAAATATGGCAGGCAGCGTATTATAAAACAATGTAATAATGAAGGAGTGGGAAGACCATTCTGGTCCGTTTGGTCCACAAACCCTCCTGCATATTTCATGCTGGTAAGAGAGAGTGATTGTAGCTAATGGCCTCAGACACAGACGCCCCGGCAGGAGCAGCTGCAGTGGGGCGAGGCGGCGCTCCGTGAAGCTCTGCATGAGACGGGGCGTCTGTACAGAGTGGAGACCAGCAGATGGTTGGGACTACTGACTCCCATTTCAGACATGACCTGCTTTGAATAGTGAAGCGAAAGGCTGGGATTTGCATTTGCTCCTGCTTATCTCCGTAATTTCTTTAACAAATCAGTCAGCTAATCGAAAGTACCTGGATGGGGTTACTGAAGAGGACAGGCCCTGGTTTACAGATCCCTGAGCACAAGCACATTTTGCTGATTATACCTCCTGCAGGCTGGTCTGTGAGAAGTTACCTGTGAGCAGCTTTGTGTGCACACCTGAAGACACCTGAAGACATCTGTGCCCCATTCCTGGAGTCTAGTTTCTCTCAATGAGAACAATTTCCTCTCCACTCTTGTGAAGCGGACTATGAGCTCTCATCTGTGTTTTGTAACTAAAGCTCTGGTGTCTGTGATTGTGTTTGTACCCTTCTTTTTCCACACTGACTATAAGAATATCTAGTTTTTCAGAAACATCTATGAAAAACCGTAGAGAATACCTGATGACAGATGTTTGTGTTTGTCTGTGCTGCTTTGTCAAAAATATTTATAGTCAGATACATTAAGAAAATGTAAAAATAGTAAAGATTACCAGATGGAAGCATTTATGTTTTTAAATGTATGTTTTCCTTCACGAACTGTGAAACTGAACATTGTTTGGACATGCTGACTCAGCACTTCCTCTGGTATGAGGCCATTATGATGTGACAGATGCCTCTATGGCACTCCCTGCTCTGGTTTCCATCCTCATTCCTCTCTGACAGGTTAAACAATCAGATTTAGAAATGACACCTTCAAACAGGGGAAACAGTCTCTTAGTGCATTAAGGGTGGTGAGATATAGGGACAGCCTGAGCAGCAGGCTTGTGGAAGAAGCTCACTTAGGTCAAACACTCCCAGCTACACAACACTCTTGTGTATCACAATGTGCTTCGGGGATGTAGTTTAGTGCTTTTTATATAAAACAAATTCATCATATCAATGCTGCAATACTAGATCAAAAGAAAAGAAAGATGCGGATCTGTGTGCAACATGACGCATTACTGTAATTGTTAGGAATACAAGCACTGGGCACAATGATTGTCATTTTCAGAGCAGAAATGGGTGCAATGGGATTGTTGTGGCCCCTTTGTGTCTTTATCCCTTCTACATGAGCTGCCTGTACGTGGGCTGTGGTCAGAACACAGCGGGCTGTTCTGGCACTTTCTCTGTGGCTTGACTGTGTTGTGCAGCACAGCAGGGCTCAGCACAGCAGGGCTCAACAGTCTCACACGCTCTGAATGGGGCACTGTCTCTTTAAGGTTCTCCCAGGTAGGCTGTGACGCGCAGCTCCGGCACGCAGGCGCAGTGGGAGCAGGAAGCAGCGGCGCTGAAGTGCGGCGCTGAGAGCCGGAGAAACTCCCTCGGTCCAAGCAGCCTCGGCCGAGAGACGCCGGCGCCCATGACGGCGCGGACGGAGCGCTGACCGGGAATCAGTCACAGCGAAGCGGCACCATGGCGGACTGCGAGCCCAGCGACACTCCCGAGCCGCAGGGTCCGTCGGCGCGGTTCGATAGGAGCGCCCTGGTGGTGAAGGTGAGCCCGGGCGGAGCGGTGCGCCTGCCGGAGCCCAGCGACAGCGGGCTGGTCGAGCTGGAGGCGGAGGGGTCTGGGGAAGAAGAGGAGCTGCTGCTGCTGCCGGGGCCGGCGGGCTACTCGTCCCCCCGGGGCGGCAGAGAGAAGCGGTCCCGGTGGAATCGGCTGAGCTCGTCCTCCGACCGGGAGAACTCGCTGTCGTGCTCAGGTGAGAGGGCGGGGTGTCTAACACTGGCGGGACACTGAACACAGCTGCGCCCGTCCTTGTGGTTTGTGTGGCGTCTGTTTCACTGGATGCTCGTTCAGGCCGGATGCTGCTCCAGGACGCCGCTAAGTGTGGTGTGTCTGCCGTGGAGACACTGGACTCTCGGTCCTGAGCGGCCTCGGTGTGTGTGGAGGTGGATGTTGTGCTGCAGAACAGTTTCCTGCTTCTGTCTGTACTTCACAGAGCGTCCGTTCCCGTCTGCACTGCCTGTACTGTAGGCATACGGCGTCCACGTCAGTAGGGTCACTACGTCATCGTCAGTAGGGTAACCCCTGGGGCACTAACACCGTAGCGCTGAGAACTGGCCAGATGTCCTGTGGGCTGTGATTCGGAAAAGGCCACATCTGTCAGGCTGATGTGCTGTGTTCTTTGTATCTGTGGTCCCAGCAGGACATGCTGTAGCTACACACTGGAGTTGTGTATTTGCTTGTCTACCATTTGCCTATATGCTCAAATCAGCTGAACACAGTGTAGTCCAGTGCTGTAGCTACGCATTACACAGCTGAACATGATGTAGTCCAGTGCTGTGGGCAGCAGCGCGGTTCGTGTACAAGTTCATTTTGTGTGGATGAAAGTGTGGAAACGGATGCTTCAGAATAGCCTTCATACAATAAACTCCCCTTAAACTCACCTCAGCCCTGTAGACAGGTGTCTGTATTTGCCTCCTCAACAGCTCGCCTACTAGTGGATAATATTATGGCACTAGGAGGCTGGTTAATCTATTGTAAAAGTAATTTAGGTCTAATTTCTGGCTGTGTGTTTGGGTTCATTATCTCATTAACACAATCTTCCACCGCTAGTTCCCTTCCTGGGGTTGTTGGCCAGTGCTAAACAAGGACAGATGTTGCTGTGCCTTCTATTTGTGTTAATCTGCTGTTCATTTATTAGCAATGCAAACTCTCACTTAGTGTCAACGCACCCCCCGATTAACCTTAATTGGTGCCGTCCCACTGGGCTCCGGCTTGACTTTGTTGCTGTAGACGCCACAGCACTGCCATGTGAAGCCTGCAGCTCAAACTCTGGTCTGATTTACATGCAAAAGATAATTAAATGGGCTCTTATTTACGCTCTGCTGTGCTGTTTTGGTCATGCCAGTCAGCACTTCGTGTTAGTGTGAGTAATCTGTGTATCTGAGAACACCGCAGGCCATGTTTGGTGGAAGAGGTGGAGGATGGTCTGCGTGTTGCACAGAGAGCCCTTGGTTCTCCTGCACGGCTGCTGTAATGCCCCCGTGCTGTGGCTCTCTGTTTGTGAGCTTTAGCCCAGTGCTGACGCTCAGTGAGATTGATTGCTGTGGAGCGGATAAGGCATTGTGTAAACTCTTCTGATATCGCCTCTTTCACGTCTGTGTGGCCAAAGGTTTTCTGCTCTGGTGATGTGGTCTGCATTCACATTCGCTAACGGCAACGTCACTCTGCATCTCAGCCCGCGTCTCTGCACTGTTCCTGTTCACACATTTGGTGTTTTTACAGTAACTGGGAGGCCTGTGGTACTTTGAGCTACCCTGCCCTCCACTGCACTCATTCAACTGACAGAGGTCATGCAGTTGTAGACCCACTTGAGAGTCAGCATTTGAATAATCTCAGTTGTCATAAGAAATCTGTAATGCACAGTGTGCTGAGTATCTGGATGTGGTTACTGTATTTTATTTATAATCCCATGAATCTTAACTAAAGAAATACTGATCTTTCCTATTCAAAAGCCCAGTGAAGATAGACACGAGATCCTCTTGACATACGTCTCTGAACACTCAAGGCTACTGAAGTCGGGGAGAGTTGGAGGAAATGCACACTGTGTGGTTCGTAACGAAGGCGTGATCAGTGGGCAGGAAAGGGTGACCCCAGCCGACACATTGGGCCCTGGCCAAGCGCCGCTGTGTGGAGGGATCTCGAGGTAGAGGCCAGCCGGGCCTCCGAGCTCAACAGGTTACAGCATATGGTGTGTTTAATGGAAAAAGACAATCCCCGGAATACATAATTGTGGTGAATACACATGGTCTGCCTGCGTGTGTTGATCTGGATTCACTCTGCTTCTGTTAAACCTGTTCAGACTCGCACCTGGTCCCGGCTCTGAGAAGGACTTCAAGAGTTTGTAATGTGAGTGTTGGAGCACTGCATCTACAGCGCCTCCGATTGGTCTGCTGCTGGAGACTGACACTGCGAGGGCAGGAATTCTTCCAGGTTGCGGTTGCGTCAAGATGCATTACTCCCGTCTTACAGAAACATAAGAATGTTACGGTTGGAAAAATGCCAGAAACATATGAGTTTACTCCATTGTTAACAAAGTCAATTGTGTATTCTGTGTGGTATTGTATCTACATCTGGAGAAGTTATTTATAGTTGTTAGTACTCTGACAGCTCTAAAAATGGAAGAAAGTCACCGCATCTAACCTGAACTTCAAAACTGTTTGATGCAAATAAGGAGTAGAAATCTGCAGGAAGTTGTTCCTGTGAATGTGATCATAAGATGACTTGTGTTTACCTGAAGCTGACAGCATCGTTTCATTTTATTATGCATCCCCTAAGCAGCTATTATTATTAGAAATATGTTGGCATCAGTGATGCATATTATGCTAATGCTAACTGTCAAGTGTCTTCAGTCTACAGCCTGTCATGTGTTCCCATTATGGCGGGGACTGAATATTTTAGGAGAGTGATGTGAAAATGTAATCTGTATCAAAGCATCGCACTGAATTAAAACCCACAATACAATATCACAATATTAAATTCCGTATATGAAGAAATGCACACAAACAGGTGTCTTAAATATGAGCCCGAGGTTGACAGATTACAGGTGAGACTCGAACGCGTCCGCTGCTCTGTGGTGTGCCGTGGGAAGTCATGCTGAATGGAATATCCAGTTCTGAATCGTTCTGAATGTATTCCAAAATTCACAATTCTCGATTCTGAATAGTTGTACCATTTAAATATACTGACTGTTTCAGACAGCTTTGTCTTTTGGAGATACAGTAGATCTGTTCTATAGTGAAAACTCAATGACATCACAATGCTTGGTTTAATTGATTGTTAATTAATCCAATAATTATTCCAAATATTCCATACCTCTTGGTTTTTACTTTAATGTGACCCTAATCATCAAAACGCTCTGGATTTTCACATTGAAATGGACATACACCGATCAACCATAACATTGTGACCACTGACAGGTGAAATGAATAAGACTGATAATCTCGTTATCATGGCACCTGTCAGTGGGTGGGATATATTAGGCAGCAAGTGAACATTTTGTCCTCAAAGTTGATGTGGTAGAAGCAGGAAAAATGGGCAGCGTAAGGATCTGACCGCCTTTGACAAGGGCCAAATTGTGATGGCTAGACGACTGGGTCAGAGCATCTCCAAAACTGCAGCTCTTGTGGGGTGTTCCCGGTCTGCAGTGGTCAGTACCTATCAAAAGTGTCCAAGGAAGGAAAAGCGGTGAACTGGCGACAGGGTAATGGGCGGCCAAGGCTCATTGATGCACGTGGGGAGCAAAGGCTGGCCCCTGTGGTCCGATCCAACAGATGAGCTACTGTAGCTCAAATTGCTGAAAAAGTGAATGCTGGTTCTGATAGAAAGGTGTCAGAACACACAGTGCATCGCAGTTTGTTGCGTATGGGGCTGCGTAGCCGCAGACCAGTCAGGGTGCCCATGCTGACCCCTGTCCACTGCCGAAAGCACCTACAAAGGGCACGTGAGCATCAGAACTGGACCACGGAGCAATGGAAGAAGGTGGCCTGGTCTGATGAATCGCGAGTTCAAGGTGTTGACTTGGCCTTCAAATTCCCCAGATCTCAATCCAATCGAGCATCTGTGGGATGTGCTGGACAAACAAGTCCGATCCATGGAGGCCCCATCTCGCAACTTACAGGACTTAAAGGATCTGCTGCTGACGTCTTGGTACCAGATACCACAGCACACCTTCAGAGGTCTAGTGGAGTCCATGCCTCGACTGGTCAGGGCTGTTTTGGCGGCAAAAGGGGGACCTACACAATATTAGGCAGGTGGTCATAATGTTATGGCTGATTGGTGTGTATGAAAGTGAATTGCTTTAATTGTTGTTTTTTGTAGTAAATGCTTCCCATTTCCTTCATGTCCTTGATTTCATTAAATCATTTTAATGTAATCTTGTTATCCATATCTTGTTGTAGTGCCATTATGAACTGAAAACCTGTTGACAATCGGTTGTCAGGTGGCATCTCTTCTGTCTTTCTCGCATATATAGATATGACATTCGCACCAGTGTTAGTTCCTAGAATAAACTGAAAATTAAAATGGCATCACGCTTGGTTTTGCACCGTGGTGTTGCACAGCTCCAGTGCTGGCTTGAGTGAGACGCTGAAACCAGACACTGCAGTCCTAGTTCCTCGTGCTGTCCGCTCCACAGTTCTGCTTTACGGATTAAAGATGCGCTTGGTTGTGGTTCAGCAGCCATCCAAACTGCTTCTTCCAGAACCATGCATTTGGTACAGAAATGTTTCCCTTACATTTTTTAGTGGTTAGAGCAAATTTCCAATATGTATTAATAGTGATAATTGGCAAAGCTGCGGTTATTATCAGACTGAGATGATGTTTTTGAATCTGCATGACTGTGTCTTTGGTTTGCAGTTTGCACGCTTTATTGCGTCTTTAATGGGTTTCCAGTTGCATCCATGCGGTCTCTCTGGATTGTGGAGCCTGATCTCAAAGGGGTCGCTCTAGTCTGTAAGTGTGTATGAATGTTTAATGCTAATGTGAGAGAGCTTGTTTGGCTAATGGACCCTCGCGAGCAAAGCGGAGATGTTTCGGCAGTGATCGTGTCCCGCCCCGCTGTCATGGCATCGCTCTCAGAAGTGTTTATACTCAAAGACAAATGCATGCTGGTGTGTTTGGATGCAGGAGAATTCAATTGATCAGTGTTTATTTGATTTAGCACCCTCCAGTCTCCAGAGCGCGCTACACATTGAAATTAACAAAGTGTGCATTATTAATGCAAAAAGTAAACTCAACTATTAGGCAATTTTAAGATGAACTACACTTTCCTGCTGTGCTATGAATTGCCTCCTGTTCCCCAAAGGAAAGGGGAAAGTGTGAAAGCTGCCTCCCGGTGTTTTGTTGCATAACTGTGTCAGTCCAGGGTTTAGAGTATTTGTCCGTCAGCTCTCGTCCCTCAGCGGCTTTGAGTGGATTTACCAGTAATAAGAGTCGTAGTGCATTCAACACGCTGTTGTCTATTCAGTTATGGATCGAACTCCTAAAGTGTGGTAGAGCATTGCGGTGGGAGCTGCTTTAGACCTCACGACCAGTGTGCCACTAAGGACACGTTTCACGAGGGTGATGGCCACTAGGGAAGTGTGACTGCATTGTAGCCGACTGTGAGGGTCTCCTGTTCTCTCCCTTGTGTCCTGGGTCCTCGTCTGAGTTTTGAGAACGAGCCCCATGGCCTGGCTGTGTCTCTGCTGGTCAGGACTCCAGTCTGGGTGGTGGTGGTAGGGGGGGTTCACAGCTCATGGTCTGGTTTCCATTTGTGACGTCTATCTGCTCCTCCTGATGCAGGCAGCATGGGGGGCACTGGGGAGCTGAACTCCTTCCCTGAAGACCCAGAGTTTGCTGAGATCGTGCAGCGGGCGGAGCAGGCCATCGAGAACGGTGTCTTTCCCGAGAGGATTTCACAGGGATCCAGCGGCAGCTACTTCGTTAAGGATCCTAAAGGGGTGAGTAGAGCGAGGTCCTGCCCACTGTGAGGGCAAGTGGGCCGATCGCCACAGCGTACCGACTCTTTCTCTAAGACCGGGATTCCGAGATGTGGCTGTTTTAGCCCAAATTGTAATTGCGGATCTGGGAATGTGGCCTCGCGGCTCCAGGATCGCTGTGGCCCTGCAGCTGCTGTGTGGCCCTTACTGTTCCTCTCCCCGGGGCTGAGGTTTGAATTCACTCAGTTCTGTCGTTCCTCTGTGGAACCTGCCGGAGACCTCGCTCCGAGGCGGGGCCGGCATGCATTGTTTGGCCAGGTCTCTGTACACACAGCAGCGCTGTGGGTTGGTCTGCTCCACCCTGGGTACATCTGGTTCACTGTTGGCCCAACGGTAGACCAGCACAGCCGGCCCGCCCTGTATGAGTGTGTACTTATATTTGAGTTGGGAGCTACACCGAATCTAAGTGTGTAATAAATATAATGTATACACACAAACATCGCAGATGAGCAGCCACTGCCTGTGTTGACGAAGTCTCCCCTAGAACACATCCATATATATATATATATATATATATATTCACCCCTGCTGCAGAAGTTCAGTAATGTGATACCAACTCTATTTACTATCCAGTCCCCTGTTCTGATTGCTTTCAGAAAATAATCGGAGTGTTCAAACCAAAGTCCGAGGAGCCCTACGGACACCTGAACCCCAAGTGGACTAAGTATTTCCACAAGGTGTGCTGTCCCTGCTGCTTCGGCCGGGGCTGCCTGGTCCCCAACCAGGGCTACCTGTCCGAGGCCGCTGCATCTCTCGTCGACCAAAAACTGGGTCTGGACGTCGTGCCCAAAACCAAGGTGAGCGGAGGAGGATGCCGTTCCGGTCTCGTTCCACAGGGACTGTGGTTGGCAAGACCAGAGCCAAATTAAGATATGAAACAATAATAAAAACCTCTGACTGGAGATTAAAACATCTTTCTTGTCCTTCTTCTCAGGTGGTGTTTCTGGTCAGTGAAACGTTCCACTACACTGCAATCGACCGTGCCAAGTCCAGGGGAAAGAAGTACGCTTTAGAGAAGGTCCCCCAGGTCGGCAGGAGGTTTCACCGCGTTGGTTTGCCTCCGAAGGTGAGCCGGTGCAGAGGACGCCCTGCGGCCGTGAGAGGAGCAGTGATGCCCAGACGCGCGTTATTGCCTCTCAAGTGCGTCCCAGGCTGATCTCGCATGCTGCTGAGACTCGTGGGCTATGAAGATGCTGTAGCAGATCAGTGATTGGGCTTGTGTGCATCTTCTGTAGTGGTATCTGTCAGAGCTAACCCGCAATACGCTGCCCTCACTGGTGATGACGCATTCTCAGCATCCGTGGCTTTTAGCAAACGTTGATTGAAACACCCATAAAAACTGACGGAGGTGTAGTGATCGCGTGGTTCCGCACTCACTCGACATTACTGAACGCCCCGAACACCACCTGACACCCCTGGTCAGAATTGAGTTTCCCCACAGCTTTCTAAACTCCTTTAAGGCCTGCAGGCTCTGAGCAGATCAGAGTCGGTGCAGAGCTATTGGGAGAGTCGCTGCAGACGAGTTACACAACAGGAAGAGAAGTCCTCTAAACTGTGTTCAGCAGTTAAACGCTCTCTGGGTGTGTCACACGAGGAGAGGACTGAGTGACTGAACGCAGCTGACCTGGGACTCTGTCGGCACCACGGCCGAGCCGCTCAGTTTGCTCCCAGTGCGCCGTGCCCAGGAGGTCGGCAGCCTTCAGGCACAGAGCCGTGAGCTCCGGTGTTGCTGTGCGTCTGCAGGGTTACTGAGCGTAAGGCAGCCAAGTGCGCCGCTCATGCCGGCAGCGTTCAGGCGGGGGCTCTGTTCAGGGGTTGTGGGATTGTGGGAAGAACGTTATTCAGCCAAGTCAAGTTCTCGCTCTTCTGCGCAGGTTGGCTCGTTCCAGCTGTTCGTGGAGGGCTACCACGAGGCCGACTTCTGGCTCCGGAAGTTCGAAACGGACCCCCTGCCGGAGAACATCCGGAAGCAGCTCCAGTCGCAGTTCGAGAGGCTGGTTGTCCTGGATTATGTCATTAGGAATACTGGTACCCTTGTCATTAAGACTGCTCTCAAGCTTCTGCGTACTGTGGAGACTGAGCACACGACCCTGATTGTGCTGTACCTGTGTGACGGCACCGGACTGCAGCTCAGCATTACTGTCGTCTCTAAACCTTCCCTTTTTCTTTTCCCAACCCTTCTAGATCGAGGCAACGACAACTGGTTAATCATGTACGAGAAGCCCGGGAGCGCCACTGTGTCAGAGAAGGTGAGGTGCAGTGAGCGCTGCGTTCGGTTCTCATGACACCGGCGTGTTCTGACTGACAACGGAGAGCCTCTGAGCACGGGAGGCGATCCTCTAAAGGCTGCGTGTAATAATTCAGACGAAGCGTGTGCAGCTGTGTGAGGGCGACATGCCATGCAGCTCTCTATACAGACTTCTCATCGCGACGTGATCGAACCCTGATCTGGATCCGCTGATGGTCCGAGAGCTGTGTCTCCATACGATAGCGCTGATGTTAAGGTCAGAGAAGGCCGGCCCTCACGGGCCTCGGCCTCCTGTGCGCGAGTCCTGCGGGTCCAGCCCCACAGACTGACACCAAGTGCGCTTCAACAGGAGTGTGAAGCGTCTGTGCTCGTCCGGGAAACTGTTTGTATCGAGTTGGTTTTGTGGAATAATGTCGTTTTCATTTGTGTGTCTCCTGTCACTGCGGCTCCTCCAGGACAGCGACTGGACCCTGAAGACGGATTCGGGCATCAAGATAGCGGCCATAGACAACGGGCTGGCCTTCCCCTTCAAACACCCCGATGAGTGGAGGGCCTGTGAGTGCGCCGCTCTACACACACCTACACACACACTGACACACACACACTGACACACACACACGCTGGCTTGCCCCTTCACCTGGTGTGCCGCTGCGCTCTCCCACAGACCCCTTCCACTGGGCGTGGCTCCCGCAGGCCAAGGTGCCCTTCTCCCTGGAGACGCGCGAGCTCGTCCTGTCCCGCATCTCCGACATGAACTTCGTGCAGGACCTCTGTGAAGACCTCTACGAGATGTTCAAGGTGCGCTTCGCTCCCTCGGGCTCGCCTGCTTGCTCAGAAATGTGATGATATTTATCAGAATATAACCGAACCGTTTTAATTTCAGAGGGACAAGGGCTTCGACAAAGCCACGTTTGAGAAGCAGATGTCTGTGATGAGAGGACAGGTGAGTCACGCTCGTGTTCCTGAATGGAAGCTGATTTAAATCCAGGGTAGTGGGGGAGCGTCTCCTCTGGGTTGTAACTCCTCTCTCACTCCCTCTGGCTAGATCCTGAACCTGACCCAGGCCCTGAAGGACGGGAAGAGCCCGATCCAGCTGGTGCAGATGCCCCGGGTGGTGGTGGAGCGCAGCCGCAGCGGCAGCCAGGGCCGTGTGGTGCAGCTGGGCAACGCCTTCACGCAGACCTTCCACTGCAAGAGGCCCTTCTTCTCCTCCTGGTAGCCCCGACCCCCAGCGCACCGGGACCCTCGGCCTCGCGGTGCAGACGGCTGCCAACTGCCAAATCAAAACCGAACCACGAAACTAAACTTGAATCTTTGCAAAAGTGTTTTTGAATGTAACTGAGTTTACAGATCGTCCCGCCAGCGATTCCAGTGCAGGGGACAGAGTATTTTTTCATACGATGAATGTATTGTGGTTTTAAACGTATTAAATACTCTACGCAGCACAGTACTACGGGGGCTTCTGCTGCCGGCTCTGAAGGACAGCGGAGCATCTGTTCACACCTGGTTCTTAAAACGCATCTTGGGTGTTTTTGTTTTTTTCTTTTCCAGAACATATGATTGTAAAGCTTTAGATAAATTGTTAGTTTAAAATATGTATTTAAATGAAATAAATTTACAAGTTGTTTAATGGGATTTCATTATTTGTGAGAAGCACAGCTGCCTCTATGAAGACCGGAGTCTTAGTGGCTCATTACGGGTTTGTGTGAATGTTTCTCCGTCTCTTCTTGAGCTCTTTTCAGAGGAAACTGCAGTTCAGAGTCACAGAGAATATCGCTGTGTAGTAAACATGTACAACATGAGACAGTGTCCAATCGAGAGGAGGCCATTCGCCCCATTGAGCTCGTTTGGTGTCCATTAATAACTAAGTGATCAAGGATCCTATCCAGTCTGTTTTTGAATGTTCCCAAATTGTCTCTTCAGACACATCGCTGGGGAGTTTGTTCAGATTGTGACGCCTCTCTGTGTGAAGAAGTGTCTCCTGTTTTCTGTCTTGAATGCCTTGAAGCCCAATTTCCATTTGTGTCCCCGGGTGCGTGTGTCCCTGCTGATCTGGAAAAGCTCCTCTGGTTTGATGTGGTCGATGCCTTTCATGATTTTGAAGACTTGGATCAAGTCCCCACGTAGTCTCCTCTGTTCCAGGGTGAAAAGGTTCAGTTCCTCAGTCTCTCAGTAGGACATTCCCTTCAGACCTGGAATAAGTCTGGTTGCTCTCCTCTGAACTGCCTCTAGAGCAGCGATATCTTTCTTGAAGTGTGGAGCCCAGAACTGTCCACAGTATCCAGATGAGCTCTAACTAGTGCATTGTACAGTCTGAACATCACTGCCCTTGTTCTCAATTCTACACTTTTGACAATATACCCTAGCATTGTGTTTGCCTTTTTTATTGCTTCCCCACATTGTTTGGATGGAGAAAGTGAGGAGTCCACATAGACTCCTAGGTCTTTCTCATGCGTTACTTCATCTAGTTCTATTCCTATAGTGTCATTATAGTGGACATTTGTATTAACTTTTTAAATATGTTAATGATTTCTGGTCAGATGCCCTCAGCCAGGGCTACTTACTTTTCACTAGAAACCCTTTTAAAGTATTTCAAAATGCAGTAACAATCAGTACAAAAACAATAAGTGCACATCCCAAGACTGATATACCACCCAGTGCAGATGCAGTGCAGTTAAGCCCTGTGTGTGAAGGGGTGGGGTGGGCAAAGGAGATGTTCCAGTGAAATTATAGAAGTGCTAGAAATTTCTCTGTAATCAGGAGCCTGAGGGAGCAGAGTTAATGCGTGTGAGAGAGCGGAGGTGCTGAGCTGTCAGCCCAGGCTGCGTGTCACAGGTACCCTCTGAACAGGTGTGTCTTGGGCAGAGGCCAGGAGGGGTCAGGGACCGGGCGGAGCTGCCGGCGGTGGGGAGGCCGATCCACTGGGTGAGGGGTGAGGAGGAGCACAGAGGGGTTCAGCGAATCTCTGGCACAGGAGGACTGGAAGCTCGGTTGGGGGTGGCTTATGGAGCGCCGTTTGTGCCAAAAGTGTTCGTCCATCAGTTTGGTAGTTCATTGGGAAATTAATTCAGAAATTCTTCAATTTGGCCGTTCAGCCAGCAGTTTGGCCATACAGTAGTAAATTCATCCAGGAATCTGTCAAGTAATTTGTTAATTTGTCTGATTCGTGTGTCAAATAATCCATAATTACATTGATCAACTATGTAATTAATGTGGCTATTAATTAATATAAACAGACAAACGTCCAGACTTATTTTAAACCACAGAGGTTACAGTCACCACCACACTGTGGAAATAGATTTTAATTTGTCTGCTGCAATGGTTTGTTCCAGATCCTCACAGCTGGGAGGAGAGGTGTCTCCTGCTGTCTGTCCTGAAGCCCCTGCCCTTATTGTGGGTCCTTGGGTCTCTGCATCACTGCTGCTCTGTGTGTCATTGTCAGGAGACAATGCTGAGGTGTGAGTGTCTGTATTGTGTGTGTGTGAGAGAGAGAGAGAGAGAGAGAGAGAGAGAGAGAGGGTGTGTGTTTGTTTGTACTGTCTGTGAGTGAGAGGGTGTGTGTTTGTGTGTGTGTGTGTGTGTGAGAGAAAGAGAGAGAGAGAGAGAGAGAGAGAGGGTGTCTGTGTGTGTGTGTGTGTGTGTGTGTGTGTGAGTGATAGGGTGTCTGAGAGTGTGAGTGAGTGTGTCTGTGTGTGTGTGTTTGTACTGTCTGTGTGAGTGAGAGGGTGTGTGTGTGTGTGTGTGTGAGAGAGAGAGAGAGAGAGGGTGTGTGTGTGAGTGTTTGTGTGTGTGTGAGAGAGAGAGAGAGAGAGAGGGAGGGTGTCTGTACTGTGTGTTTGTGAGTGTGTGTGTCTGTACTGTGTGTGTGTGTGAGAGAGAGAGAGAGAGAGAGAGAGAGAGAGAGAGAGAGAGAGAGAGGGAGGGAGGGTGTCTGTGTGTGTGTTTGTGAGAGCGAGAGAGAGAGTGTCTGTGTGAGTGTGTGTGTGTCTGTACTGTCTGTGTGAGTGAGAGGGTGTCTGTGAGTGTGTGTGTGTGTCTGTACTGTGTGTGTGAGTGAGAGGGTGTCTGTGTGTGTGTTTGTGTGTCTGTGTGAGTGTGTGTGTGTCTGTACTGTCTGTGTGAGTGAGAGGGTGTCTGTGTGTGTGTGTGTGTGTGTGTTTGTGTCTCCTCTCTTTCTGCCAGACCAGGCAGGGTTCTGATTCTGATTTATTGTATTTGTTCATGTGCTCCACGCTAGATGAGTTGATAGATTAACCTCCCTATCTGCTCTTTAATAAAGAAGACTAATTTCTTCATATTCATGTTTTAGTAAGATCACAGGCAGATCTTTTAACACAAATCCACAGTATAGTATAGCGCACCACGAACGCGACCGCTTATTTTGTTTATGGTGTCGTCACACAGACGCGACAGATTCGCTCTACACCATCGAGTTTATACTAATGGGGATTCTGGGAATGAGGTGGTAACATGGCCGCCACCAATAACAACGTGATTTTAATTTGTATTTCTATTTTTTAACGTTTCTTGTTGGTTAAAAGGAAAATGGACAAAATTTGTGTTTCAGACACGGATGGATTTGGAGTAGAAGTGATCTTAAACGAAGAGGACTCCGCAGCAGCGCCATGCTGTGTCCACGGTGCGTTGTGTTCGTGTTGTAATTGTGTAACAGGTCAAACTATTTGACTTGTGTAGTTTAGTGACACTCATGTAAATAGCAGTTATTGCGAGATTACAGCATTCAACAGAAGTGATAGTTCAATCCCTTCATTTACAGTATTGCTTTAGTTTAGTGTGTGTCAAGCACTTTGTTGTACACGTGTAGTATAAAGTAGTTACGGTAACCTGGCAAGCTTACATATCCTACGCCAGTATAGTATTATAATGGTTGACGTTTAATGTTTAGTGTAGTTTTTCTGCTGTCACATAGCTATAAGTAACGATGCTTGCTACGCCTGCGCAGGCCCCGCTCTGCTGTTCGTGAAGGTGTGTGTGGGGGGGCAGCAGGGTCGCCGGTTCTACGCATGCTCCGCCTGCAGGGACCGCAAAGACTGCAGCTTCTTCCAGTGGCAAGACGAGAAGGTGAGAGATGGTGCAGTTCACTGTAACACAGGGGTGTCCAACCCTGGTGCTGGAGATCCCCAGTCCACTTCATCTCACGGTCACCCTGAATCCCCCACTTCTAAACACTGAACACATGGTAGTTATTCATCAATGAAGCCAGCCAGGGTGTTCCTCCCTCGGGAGGCTGCAGGTATGCATATAATGGCTCCAGTAGTTTCTAAAGGTGCGATTGCCATCTTGTAATCTGTGCAAAAGGCAAGCGCAGTTGGAGGGCATGTATTGGAGTTTTATATTCTAGGGCAGGGGTGCAAACCTGCGGCACAAAGTGCACCCACGACCATTCCCCCCACCCCCCAAAAAATAAACATAAGAAAGTACTATATTTATGACAACTGCTTATTTTGTATCAACGTTTTACTCCCTTATTGCATTGTTGATGTGTATTTATGTAATTATATTGCTATTTCGAAATGAAAATGTAGCATTTGTGGCTTGCAATGGTTGTAAATGGGTCTTGCAGCTCAGGCTCTTACTTGCCATCTGGACTTTCGGCCCACTGATTAATTCAGGGTCTCGCCCCGTTCTAGGACATGCACAGAGGTATTGCATGTGACCACTATGTTGTTATAATAAAGGCATTTGTGTCATTAGTTTCATTTTGATGCAGTTTAAGGTCAATACAAACTTGGTTAAGATGGAAACTTCTGTGGATGTAGAGAATTGACCCCATACAGCCTTTACCAGTGGTGAGGGCATCAGGGCTGAGCTGAGTAATGACCCCGGCTGCACTGTACACCTAGTCTGTGTCTCTTCACTTGTGTGCTACACAACACACTCGCAGTGTTTCTGCTCACAGGTGTCGAAAGCCAGACTCTTGGCTCGTGAAGAGGAGAATAAAGCGAAGCAGCCGCCCTTCACACACGAGGAGTTCCGCTCCCGGTAAGAGGACTCTGCTTTTCCTTTTCAATTGACTTAATTTGCAGCTGCAGCAGGGGTCTGCGATGGTCTGCACTTGTGTGAAATGCATGATATTCTAGCAGCTGATTTCAGGGTTATGATCACAAACGGCTGCAGCTGTTTGCCCGTCCCTTCCCTTCTCCTCATCACTGTGCTGATCATGTGTCAGAATGATGATTATTATAGGTGTTGATATGAAAGAAGCTGGTAAAGGTGCCACCCCTTTATAATGGTAGGGAAACACTGTGTTCACAGGGCTTACAGTCCAAGGTTATTACATTTAATTTGTCTTATTATTTAAGTAAAAATTAACTCTGTAGGTTAAATAATGCTGTCAGCGGTGGTTTGGGGAGGGTGAGCTGGGGAGGCTGTGGCAGTAAATCTTTTTTGTCGTGCTGGTGACCCCTGACCTCTCTGAATCCGCAGGTTCCTTCAGGTCGTCTCCCTCCCGCTGGCGCAGCGGCGGTTCTGCCAGACCTGCCAGCTGCTGCTGCTCCCTGCGGACTGGGCTGCCCACTCGGCCCACAGCATCCTGCTCGACGTTAGCGCCGCCCAGCTGCGCCGGCCCAGCCAGCTGCTGCGCCCGCTGGACAACAAGAAGACCAACGCGCAGTACCTGTTCACGGACCGCAGCGGCCACTTCCTGCTGGACCTGTTCGCAGCGCTGGGCTTCCAGAAGGTGCTGTGCCTCGGCACCCCACGGTGCGTCCCGGACGATCGTGTTCCCCTGAGCCCTGCGCTGCGTCTTCATTTCCTGGCCCTGTCCTTGTGTACTTTCCAGTAAAGCCTGAATCGCTGGCTTTGTTTTGTTCAAGGAAGCTCTAGTATAACGATGTGTGTTACTGTAGTATGACTATTAAGCTGATCTTTTCCTGACGGACGTCTCTGTGCTGGTCGGCTGTATTGAAGTAGCCCGTCACTATAAACGAGTCTCGAGGTGTAGTGGCAGTGAAGTGCGTGTCTCTGTATGTAGCAGCTGTGAAAACCGTGGTGTTAAAGCACAAGAAAACCCCAGGCTCAGGTTTCAGTCTGCTGTTTAGTCTTTTATTTTCCAGGCCTCACAGAAGTACTCCGTTCCTTTAAAGTAATTACAAATCTGTCTTTAGAAATAGAAGAAAATAAGCGGAGCAGGACAGCTGGAGCACAGAATAGTATTATTAAATATGGACAGCAATGCATGTCTTCGTTATTGTATTACTGTATTCTTCACAGGTGGCCTGGAGTTCCTTATGAGACGGGGGTCTCCCTGCAAATTAGGTTTAAAAAGACCAACCCCAACTGATAAGGACAAATAAACATATGAGTCTCTCTGTCAAAGCCAGCATGCACTCTTCATGGCTAAACCGCTCTCCACAATGCCTTTCAGCCTCCATGAGCTGATCAAGATCAGGAACTCGGAGGGCAGCGGCCGGGTCATGAAGAGTCTGCTCCTGGACATCGACTACAGGTGAGCCCCTCTGAGCACCAGGTATCGGCTTCACAGCATTGATCACACGAGCAAACACTGCCGATCCCATACACAGATGATCTGGTAAAGCTGCCTCACCGCCTTGTACGGATGTAATGCATACTGTCTCAAGAGGGTTGAAGTACCTATGATATACAGAAGAATTCTAACTTCTAACTTGAATCAATTAATACATTCTATAAACAGGCTGATTCCAAATTCTCAATATGCGTCTGGGTTACACTGTGGACTCATTGCATTCATGTGCATGTGGGTCTCACTGTGACGCTGTTGAGTGTGAGGGAGTCAGACCTCCGGGGGGCAGATCTCCATGTGGCTGGGTCGAAGCTGCCCGGGCCCGGGCTGAAAGAAGCGGAACACAGGGAAGAGTGGCTCGGTGAACTGGTGCTGCATCCGGTCGAAGGCGGCCGAGTAGGCGCCGGAGAACTCCTGCAGCAGCTGCATGGTGCCGGCGTTGTAGAAGGCCAAGCGGCCCTTCTCGTAGTCCAGGAACACGCCCACCCTCCGAACGATGCCCCCGGGCCCGGCTCGCCTGCAGGCTGCGCTGCGGTCGTTGTGCCAGGCGGACAGCTGGCTGTCGCGCAGCTCCAGGCACCAGGAGTGTCGATTGCGGCCGGGCTTGGCCCCCTTCAGGTTCCCCCGGCGCTCGATGCAGCCGTACGCGGCACCCACAGCCCACTCTGAGCAGCAGCCCACCTGCACCTCCCAGTAGTGCCTCCCCTTGGCAAAACCGCTGCCACCCAGAGCGCAGCGCACCCTGTCGAACCGCAGGGGGCAGTCCGACATGGGCTGAGGCTCGGCAGAGAAGCACAGGCCGCGCCCGTCTCGGCACACCGTGATGCTCCTGTGACAGGTGCTGCTGTCCACCGTCACAGCGGAGGAATCTGAGATTCAAAACAGACATTAGAGACCGAGCTTCACGTGGCAAAACAAAAGAAGATTTAAATTATTCTCAATGCGTGTGACATCAACACAGCCTCTTTAGTCAGTGGATTCGTAGATATAATCCAGAGAAAGATCAAAGGATGATGTCAGAAATGTTTTAATATGTTCTAAGCAGGTTTCTGATTGTTTTGACGATCGAAGATAAAAAAGCAAGAACAGCGGTTCCGTCCGAGGGACAGTTACCCAGCAGAAGACATTTGCGTTGCAGTTGGGTGTCCAGGTCCTTAGAGATGTTGTGCAGGATCTTCAGCAGCCTGTGGAATCTGCCTTCGTTCAGCTTTATGCTCTGCTCGGCACCGTCCTTTTTCTTAGGACAGCTGGGAGAAAGAATGACATCAGTAAGTCATTGTTCATTCATAAGAGCCTTCGGATGAGACACTGGCAGCCTGAGAAACAGCAGCCATCGATGACCAGCGAGGCCAGAGACCCGTCAGATGACAGAAGCTTATTTACTGTACAGATGTAAATTGGTAACAGTAAACAGGTCACGGGTACATTATGAATTAAATCACCAAATTGTTCAGCGCATAATCTCAGCCTCAGTGGTGCGGCACACCAGGCTGTGATTTATGTGCTGCAGATTCTTCCCTTCTAATCTGTTGATATAACATGGAAATGAAATGATACCTTTGGTCCTCAGGAGTGTCCTAAAAAACAAAAACAAACAAACAAACTGTTACAAAAGAACTAAATATATATTTAAACATGTCGAACTAGTGTTTATTATAAAAATGGATAGTAACTTTCCTGGCTGTTTTATTATTGCTGCACTTATTCTGTGCTTGTTTTCCCTGGGTGCATTCAGACACTCTTCAGCTGAGAGAGTTTTGTTGTTGTCATATGAGACAAAGAAAATACAAAACTTTATTTGTATGTATTAAATGTGCTGTCAGCTCTGGCTGCTGTCCGGAGTCGTGCTCTGAGTGTCGCTCTGTGTCTGTGTCTTTATGGGATGTAAAACTTCTCCTCAGTGGCTCTTAACTCCTTAATAGAAACCGTTTTGTGGTTCCCTGTGACTGTTAACCCTCGCTGTGTCTGAGCGCAGTGCTGAGCGGAGGTGTCGCCCCATCTGACCTGCAGGACGGTCCCGGCCTTGATCTGCTGCAGAGCGGCCTGCGTGTGGGCCTTGGCCTTCTGCACCTGCGCCAGGTGCTGCCTCCAATCCTTGGCCACCTTGTCCAGCTTGGCAACGGTGCCCCTGGTGTCCTCGTCGATGGCCTGCAGCATGGCCTCCTCGTCTCGCCGCAGCGCCTCCCGTAGGGCCGCGTAGCTGTCACTCACCTGCTGCTTCATGGCCCCGGCCGTGTCCTGCCCGTGAGGAAGAGATATGGATGTGAGAGAAACACAGCAGTGCTGTCCATCGGGGATCGGGGTTTATTTTGTCGTAAGGTTAAACACGTCCTTGTCATACTCACGTTCAGGTTGGCACTCTGCTTCTTCAGGGACTGAATGTGCGCTGAAGCTTTCGATTCCTCCTCACTCAGCTCCTGCAGGAGTCTGGACAGCCCTGCCTGTAGGGGGCAGGGGAGCGAATAAACCTTTATCGATACTACTGTCTGCCCCCCCCCTCTACACACGCAGCTCCTCCTGGGAGTGGCACAGATGGCAGACGTGAGAATGGGGGCTTTTTTTAAACGGTAGACGTGCCCCAGTTTTCATGACCTCGCTAACTGCATTAGTAGTTCTGCAGGAAATGCAGACCGATGAGAAACCTCACCGTGGCGTCAACCAGCCGAGTCTGGAGAGAAGCGATGGGCCTGAATACGGGTGACTGGCCTGCGTGCGGCTGCTTGTCATAGGCCCTGTGTGTCGGGGGTCCGAGCGCACACAGGAGGGAGACAGGCCATAATCGGGACGATCACAAACAGGAATAGGTCCCTCAGTCCATCGTGCTCGTTTCGTCAGTAGGTCAGAGGAATTTGGTTCATGATGTTGCCCACAGAGCCGGCCCGTTTCAGAGAGCTCCTGGAGTGCCGTGTGTTACTTACCTCGGACCTCCTGCCCACCTTGGGGCTGCTCTGCTGCTTCCTGGCCAGGTTTGGGGAGCGGGGGAACGGCTGGCTGGGTTCTCGGTTCCCCTCCGGGTGCTGCAGGCTGTGGGCGAGGCCTTCGGTGTTCCCAGCATCCTCCTTTCCATGACTGCATGGAGATGTACTCTGCTCTTTCTCGGCCATCACTGCTGGTTCGCCAGATGAAGGAAAACAGATGGAAAATCAGGATGTGGCGTTTTAGAGTTTGATTCGTTCATCACATAATGAATCTTTCTTCTTTGAGTTTTTCTTTTCCTTTAAGCTTTTCCTGTCTTCTCTCATTCCCAAGATAACTGTAGATATTCTGAGTCATTATCACTCTAATTGAGCCTGAAGCTCTGCACCAGAACAGTGATGTTAAGCTGAGCAGATCTTATGGTCCCTGTAAGCCATGGGCTGCACACAGGACTGCATGGCACTTTTGTTCCCTGCAATAGAACCAGTCCTGCAGGTCCTGCCTAAGCAGCGCAGAGCAGGCCGGGGTTAGAGAGAAGCAAACTGACGCAGCTCTGCAAACAGACGGACACCGAGCGCAGGACTGGACAGAGGCTCTGTTATTTAGGGTCAGTTTTACTCAGGAGAGGCATGGGGAGAGAGCTCCTCCCGATAGAGCAGGAAAGGACACTGTTACTGGAGCAGATCTGTGTTCAAGGATGCTGAACGGGTTTGGTAAAAAACAACAACCTTAATGTACCGTCAAAGTGTGCTTGTAATATTCTCTTTACAGTAAACAATGTGGTACTCACTCTGAGTGAAAGCCTGTGCGTCCGTTCCTCTCCCTGGCTGCCTGAGCTGTGCCCCTCCGAGGGCAGGAATCCAGGGGCAGAGGAGGTCCCTGCAGGCTGTAGCGTGTCTTTACCTGCTGCACATAGTTCTGCACAAAGCTGAAATACCTGACAACTGGTTAGGAAGAAAACATTTGGCAAGGAAATAGAAAACTGCACTACACTGGAACCCCTCACTAGTCTGCCCCTGCGCTCTCTTCCTTTCCAGCAGTCCCGAAAGACACGCTCCAGTCGAGCAGGCAACCACTCGCAACAGCTGACAGTGGAGTGAAGCGTGTCGAATGAAGACCACAATCCTGTGGCCTGAGCGACGTGCCCCAGTTTTCTTAACTGTAACGAACAACACGGTCGACTACTGCCACCCGTGAAGCCCGTCCTCAGCATGGATGCGAGGGGATCGGGGTCCTGTGTGTTGCAAAGAGAGTGAAGACCCTTCTGGCCTGTGTGACAGATACAATCCAAGATCTTCCGTTCGTCTCAAAGCCTTCATGCCCGGTTTGTGTCGAGGTCACGCCCCATCTCCTGTTGCCCATCAGTAGGAGGTGAGCAGAGGCCTGCAGAGCGGCGGCGGGACTCGGGTTTATGAAGGAGCTACTGGGGATGCGTTCACACCTGTGATGTGTGTATGGGGGAGAGCAGCTGCAGGGTCTGGCTGATTGTTGTGAGCATCCTCCATCTGACTGACAAACGCAGGGTCAGCCCCTTCCGCCTGCACACCTTCCCTCAGCACCAGCCGTCCCGCAGCGTCACCGATCGGCTGAGTGCTGAAGCCGCTTCAGTACGAGGTTCACAAACGTGACGCCAGTGGTCGAGTAAAATCCGCTCGCCACGCAAAAGGTCTTCACGTGTGGAACCAGCTGGTGAGTGTAATCCATGAAGATGTCACGTTGGCTTACATCCTTCACGGAGGCAGAGCAGAGCAGAGATCGTGTTTTAACGTCAAGTGGGAACACCATCATGGCTAGATTGGCATTTTGGAGTCTGCTGCATGTGAGCAATAATGGCCTTATTATGTTGCTGTTGCTGTACGTATTATGAAACTGTGTTGCTGTAACTCTGAAGGCTGCTCTCGTGTGTCGTTTCGCAGGTATTCCCAGTTCTATGGTGAGGAGGAGTTTGGCCATTACAACATGTTCAACCATCACTTTTTCAACGGAAAGGTGAGATCTGATGCGTTTCGACTTCTCAGCTTTGCTCCGATTCTGACGTCTCCTTTACGGAGATAGAGCAGCAGACAGAGCAAACCTCTATGATGGATTTCTTAATATATTACATTTACAGAATTACTGTGAACACACTATATTGTTCTTGAACCAAACCTAAGCATGGTGCTGAGATTGTAACCCATTAATAGTCATTATTCACTGTATTATCCCACTTACATCTGTTGTCCAAAACAGTTCTATACATTAAATACAAATGTCAGTAAAGTCCCAACTAATGATGGAAACTGGGCTTCAAGGCATTCAAGACAGAAACCAGGAGACACTTCTTCACACAGAGAGGCGTCACAATCTGAACAAACTCCCCAGCTATGTGGCTGAAGAGACAATTTGGGAACATTCAAAAACAGACTGGATAGGATCCTTGGATCACCCAGTTATTAATGGACACAATCTATGGCTGCGGAGGTGTGGGGGGGGGGGTCTCTCTGGGCGGCTTCTGTAGACGCCTTTGTGATCAGGGCTGTGTTCCTCAGGCGGCGGAGAAGCGTCTCGAGGACTTCTTGCATGAGGAGGGGGGGGAGAAGGTGGTGATGGTGACGGATCCTCCCTTCGGTGGCTTGGTACGGCCGCTGGCGCACAGCTTCTCCAAGATCTGCTCCCAGTGGAGGAGCCTGCAGAGCCCCGGTGAGTCGCGCAGCGAACCTCCGAGACACCGGTTGTACAGTGAACTGTTGTCCTTTGGTTGGGTGTAGAGTGGACTGTTGTCCTTAGGTTGGGTGTAGAGTGGACTGTTGTCCTTAGGTTGTCTCCTCTCCTGCTCCCACACACTCATATTCCCCTATCGTTGCCGTTATCAGCCGGCCCGGCCCTGCGCTCACAGCGTGCGTCGTTGTCTCCGGGTCGCTCATCCTGTCTTGTTGTGCAGAAACTCAGGGAGCGGAGCTGCCTATGGTCTGGATATTCCCCTACTTCTTTGAGCCTCGCATCCTGGAGTGTTTTGCCTCGTTTTCTATGCTGGATTATCAGGTACGATGAGCAGGAACTCAAGTCGTACTTTACACACAACAACGATAATCTTGATTTTTACTTATTTAATTTGTATTAAACCTAATGAATAAGGAAGAGCATCTCTACCAGCCTGTGAACGCCTCGGCTGCCTCTGTCTTCTTTGCTCTGCAGGTGGATTATGACAACCACCCCCTTTACAAGCACGGAGGCAGGGGGCGCAAACAGTCCCCTGTGCGGCTCTTCACCAACCTGAGGCCCAGCAACGTTGTCCTGCCCCCGGAGGAGGGCTACAGGTGAGCACGCGTGTGGACTGCAGCCCTGCACACGCAGTCCGCACACTGCGCCCCGAGACGCGCTATCACAGGAAGTCACTTCAACGGACTGTGGCGGAGAACAAACCGCGCAGAGCAGAACGTGGAAGAAAGATTTAGGATTAGAATTAGGATTAGAGAGGCTGTCGTTGCTGTTCTTGTTCTTGGGACCCAACGGTTTTCTTCTGGAGGATCAGATTGGAAGGCCATGCTTAGTCTTGAATGTTTGTTCTGCTGCTGGGTTAGGTGACGTGTCCTTGCTCTGCTTTCAGGTTTTGTTCCCTCTGCCAGCGATACGTGTCCTCGGGAAACCAGCACTGCCCGCAGTGCGATGCCTGCACGTCCAAGGTAGGGGTCCGGCGTCCCCCCGAGCGCCGGCCGCAGCGTAGAGCCTCTGTCTCTCGCACAGAAAGCCCCTGTGTGCTGAGAAGTGTACCGTCTTTTTCACTGAGAGAGAGCTGGCAATGCGGCAGACGTCTGTATGAATAAATTAAATTGGGTTTAACGACGTAAAGTTGTAACCAGCTCACAAAACATTTAATTAAAATTTAATTGTGGACAAACAAGTGGGATGTCCTGTCCTCAGCAGGCCCGTTATATTCAGGATGGTGTCGTTATTGACCGTCTGCACCGGTTACCTCTGTGAACTTGGATGTGTGCGCTTATTATGTGTATCGATTGCAATACTGCACTTTTGTGATGTTTTAAACGCTGATTGTGTCAACTGTAAGTGGCCCTTGATAAGGGGATCTGCCAGTACATTCAAAATAATAATAAGCGGAGAGAAGCGCTCCCAGCTGTGCAAAGTTGAGATACCAGCGTGTCTGTTGTAATACCTGATCGTTAATCACCGCCTTGTCTTTGTTTCAGGACGGCAGGGAGTGGAAACATTGCTTTCTGTGCAACAAGTGTGTGAAGCCAAGTGAGTGCGATGGAGCTGTGAGGAGTACAGCGCTGCAGTGTGTGCGATGCGTGTCTAGCCTGTGCAGCGCGTGGGGCGTGTATTTCACATGTGCTTGTTCTATTCATTAGTCATCAGTGCGTTCAAGTGTGTTTGCTTGTATGTAGATTCGGTGATGCATTTTGTTCTTGTTTTTGAAAATAATATATTTGAAAATCAGTAAAAAAAAAAAGCACCCCCTTTAAACCCCCTGACTGGACTCGGTGCTGGGTGGACAGACAGCCGGGTCAGGGGACGTGTCTCTGCAGTAGAGGTTTCTCCCCGGATCCCTGTCCCATGTGTCTTTGTCCGTCATGTGCTGTGCTGTGCTGTGCTGTGCTGTGCAGTGCTGTGCTGTGCTGTGCTGTGCTGGTGACCCACACTGTGCTGTGATCGTGACCCACACTGTGCTGTGATCCACAGCCTGGCTGCACTGCTCGGGCTGCGGTCACTGCGCTCTGGAGGACCACCCCTGCGGCCGGCGGGGGTCCGGCTGCTTCTCCTGCGGCTCCACAGACCACAAGCGCAGGGCCTGTCCGGTATCAAGCGGCGCCGTACGACACCGACCGTGAGTGCAGTCTCTCTCTCTCTCTCTCCTTCATCTTACTTCCTTCTCCCTCAACCCTCTCTTCTTTCCTCTATCTCTTCTCACCACTTCTTTCACTTTGTTTTGCATGTGTTGCTCATTTCGTCGCGTGTCTGTGTGTGTGTTTGCGCAGGAGGACTCGGGCGGCCAGGGCAGGGGATGGGAGGAGGCGCAGCGGCGCTGTCCTGCACACGGTCCAGAAGCAGGAGCGCGCTCTGAGAAGACTGACCCAGAAGAGCAAGAAGATGATGAAAAAGAAGACGAAGAGCTCATAGTGCCTCATCGCTCCTCCCACACCAATCGAGCAGCCTGCCCGCTCTGTAGACATACATGCATATAACACATACATGTCTGTGTCTGTACCGGTCTGAGCTGCGCAGGAATCGTCCTCTGTGCCTGCGTGTGAAAGATAGACTGGTCATTTATATACATTTTTAACTGTAAACACTTTTAAACTTGTATTTTTCTGCAATAAAACCAAAAGTGTGAAGAACTCGGCTTCTCCTGCTTTATTATAAAGAGCGTTGGCACGTTGGCTTTAAACTCGGTGGCACAGGAGGGCACAGGAAGTGGGCGGATCCCCTCTGTGGGATTGTTTTAAACGGGAAGTTGGAGTATTTTTATATAACAAATGTAATTAAAATGGAATCAAAAGATATCAAAGGATATCTGATGAATCCAAACAAGGAATCCATTCAAAGCTGCCTTTTCATGTTTGGCATCTGGTTTTGCTCTGAGAACTGATCTGAGATATTATTCAGCACACAGGCAGCGAGAGCCGACACGGGCTGAGCCCCGAATGTGTTTGAACCGGGCCGGGCCGGACGTGAGGTTCACGCTCCGCTCCTGAGCCCGGCACTGTGACCCTGTCCTGCTGCCCGCTGTCCACCTGAGGGCGCTGTGGCTCACGAATTCAGTGTCAGTGAGGGTTCCCAGGTCAAGTGTCCCGTGTGTTGCTCGCGTGTGAAACGCATCTGTGCAGAGGCCTCTGCTCCTGAGTGACCGGCGCTCCTGAGGACAGTGTGCTGGAGACGCAGTCTGCTTCAGAGAGCTGAAGACCCAGTAGGGCGTCACTGTGGCTCATGGGCTGGGCAACTGGGCAACTAGGGCCCTGGACTAACTGCCCCCTGACTGGCCACAACAGTCGGACTGCGCAGCTCCCCCAGGAGGCAGGGTCTGCAGTGTCACTCGTGCAGCCAGTCCTGTGTCTGTGCAGCCCGTGTGATGTGCTGCTACAATGCAGCAGACTCCTGTGTCCCTCTTTGATAGTTTGCTAATTGTTTGGCACCTCCACGATGGTGTAATCCAGGAGCCCAGGCAGCCACATAGTTCGCCTTGTGGTTGCAGCGCCGGCTCAGCTGACCCCCCAGCACAGCTCTGTCTGTCCCAGCGGGGCTGATTATCACTGCTGGGTCACCTAAGCCCCCCCCACATGAGCAGCACAGCCTGGCCTCGACTCGGTCCCCCGTGTGTTCATTAGACAGAAGAGCCTCAGGCCGGCGCTCAGGCTCTAATGATGGAGGCAGACGGGCCCTGCGGTGTTGGGGGGGTGTGTGCGTCTCTGTGTCCTGAGTGGCGGGGCTGTGCGTCTCTGTCGTCTCTGTGCGTCTCTGTGTTCTGAGTGGCGGGGGCTGTGCGTCTCTGTGCGTCTCTGTGTCCTGAGTGGCGAGGGCTGTGCGTCTATGTGCGTCTCTGTGTCCTGAAAGGCGAGGTCTGTGCGTCTCTGTCCGTCTCTGTGTCCTAAGTGGCGGGGCTGTGCGTCTCTGTGAGTCTCTGTCCGTCTCTGTCCTGAGTGGCGGGGCTGTGCGTTTCTGTGTCCTGAGTGGCGGGGCTGTGCGTCTCTGTGAGTCTCTGTCCGTCTCTGTCCTGAGTGGCGGGGCTGTGCGTCACTGTGAGTCTCTGTCCGTCTCTGTGTCCTGAGTGGCGGGGCTGTGCGTCACTGTGAGTCTCTGTCCGTCTCTGTGTCCTGAGTGGCGGGGCTGTGCGTTTCTGTGTCCTGAGTGGCGGGGCTGTGCGTCTCTGTGCGTCTCTGTGTCCTGAGTGGCGGGGCTGTGCGTCTCTGTGTCCTGAGTGGCGGGGCTGTGCGTCTCTGTGCGTCTCTGTGAGTCTCTGTCCGTCTCTGTGTCCTGAGTGGCGGGGCTGTGCGTCTCTGTGAGTCTCTGTCCGTCTCTGTGTCCTGAGTGGCGGGGCTGTGCGTCTCTGTGCGTCTCTGTGTTCTGAGTGGTGGGGCTGTGCGTCTCTGTCCGTCTCTGTGTCCTGAGTGGCGGGGCTGTGCGTCTCTGTGCGTCTCTGTGTTCTGAGTGGTGGGGATGTGCGTCTCTGTCCGTCTCTGTGTCCTGAGTGGTGGGGCTGTGCGTCTCTGTGAGTCTCTGTGTCCTGAGTGGCGGGGCTGTGCGTCTCTGTGTCCTGAGTGGCGGGGCTGTGCGTCTCTGTGCATCTCTGTGTTCTGAGTGGCGGGGGCTGTGCGTCTCTGTCTCTGTGTCCTGAGTGGCGGGGCTGTGCGTCTCTGTGTTTTGAGTGGTGGGGGCTGTGCGTCTCTGTGTCCTGAGTGGCGGGGCTGTGCGTCTCTGTGCATCTCTGTGTTCTGAGTGGCGGGGGCTGTGCGTCTCTGTCTCTGTGTCCTGAGTGGCGGGGCTGTGCGTCTCTGTGTTTTGAGTGGTGGGGGCTGTGCGTCTCTGTGCGTCTCTGTGTTTTGAGTGGCGGGGGCTGTCCGTCTCTGTGTTCTGAGTGGCGGGGCTGTGCGTCTCTGTCCGTCTCTGTGTCCTGAGTGGCGGGGCTGTGCATCTCTGTGCGTCTCTGTGTCCTGAGTGGCGGGGCTGTGCGTCTCTGTGCGTCTCTGTGTCCTTAGTGGCGGGGCTGTGCGTCTCTGTGCATCTCTGTGCGTCTCTGTGTTCTGAGTGGCGGGGCTGTGCGTCTCTGTGCGTCTCTGTGCGTCTCTATGCGTCTCTATGTTTTGAGTGGTGGGGGCTGTGCGTCTCTGTGCGTCTCTGTGTTCTGAGTGGCGGGGCTGTGCGTCTCTGTGCGTCTCTGTGTCCTGAGTGGCGGGGCTGTGCGTCTCTGTGCGTCTCTGTGCGTCTCTGTGCGTCTCTATGCGTCTCTATGTTTTGAGTGGTGGGGGCTGTGCGTCTCTGTGCGTCTCTGTGTTCTGAGTGGCGGGGCTGTGCGTCTCTGTGCGTCTCTGTGTTTTGAGTGGTGGGGGCTGTGCGTCTCTGTGTTCTGAGTGGCGGGGCTGTGCGTCTCTGTGAGTCTCTGTGTCTCTGTGTTCTGAGTGGCGGGGCTGTGCGTCTCTGTGCGTCTCTGTGTCTCTGTGTTCTGAGTGGCGGGGCTGTGCGTCTCTGTGTCTCTGTGTCCTGAGCAGCTGCTTCCCTGCTCCCGGCTGTGCACAGAGCAGAGAGCTTCAGCGCCTGTGAGGAGGGGTGGAGATACGACCGGCAGAGTGAGGCCGAGGAGGCATGTCCAGGCAGCTGCAGGGAGACCCCCTGACTCCTGGGCAGGATCCGCACGCCGCTCCTGTGGTCCTCAGACGGCCAGCAGGGGCACAGCGGATGGGCGGGGGGGCTGACTGAAGCCTCTTCACCTTTCAAATGCCAAACTGCTGTATTTTATATGAGAGAATAATTCATAGCCACTGTAGTTTCAATTGAGCACATGAAGCTGATGTAAATGATAAGGAGCTGTGGTGGGGGGGGGCCTGTGTGCTCCCCGTCGAGACCCTCCCAATGCTGCTCTGAACTTCAGCGGCCGCCACACCCAAAGCGCCTGCCGTCAGAGCAGCTGCCCCCCCACCGCAGAGCTGCACCTGAACTCCTTTATTTACTGAGGGCAGTGGGACCAGAGGGGGCTGTTCCTCCGAGTCTGAGGTCCGTCTCATTTATTTGGTTTTAAATGCTGTATCTCGTTGTGTGAAACCAGTCAGTCAGCCTCCCGTTGCGACAACAGTCCGCAGCAGTCCACTGTGACCTCACTGCTCAGAAACGGTCATTCATTTTCCCAGCAGAGATCCTACTTGACAAATGCTCATTGTTTGATGCTGTACCTCGTTCACAATGCCAGTTTACTGCACAGCGTGTGTTTGTCTGCTGTTGAGCCACTTGTACGTTTCAGTTGAGCCTGACGTCTCTGCTGTCAGTGTGAATCAGCTGCTTCGAGTCAAGGGGTAGAAATCCCGGCAGCCGGTGGGGAGCCGCCACAAACGCGTGACCAGCAGGCCCAGGGAACAAAGTCAGTGAGTAACAAACGATGCCTGGATTTCCTCACCTGCTGTGGGTGTTTGTAAGCAGTGAGGAACAGTTTCTGTGCTGCCTCAGTCTCCTCTCGATCACAGCTGTTGTGTGCCAGTCGGTCGTAAATGTGATTCTACACTTTGAGGCCCAGTCGGCTCCGCGGCACCGAGAGAGGGCCAGCAGGGCAGCTCTGAGAGGGAGGGAGAGCAGTGCTCAGTGCAGTGCTGGGTCCTGGGGAATGTCTGATATTTTCTAATGCCATGTTACAGATTAAACATGCTGCCCTACCAGCTGGACACGACGACTCCGGCCCCCACAGGCCCCTGTGAACGGTTAGCAGCTCAGGAAGCGTGCCAGGCAGGTGCTAACCGGGCCCTGGAGCCTGACGCGAAAGCCAGCCCTCCACTAGTGGCTTGTTTCGGATTCTAGCTCATTCTTCGAGAGTCTGAGCTCATGATTGATTATGATCTGAGGAAGTATGCTTTCTTTGTGCTCGGCTGTGTTATTCCATGTTTTGCCAAGTTATGCCAGAGTAATCTTTAAAAGGAAAATATTTTCAATCCATGTCTTTGCTGCGAGAAGACAGTGCTCCAAACAAACCCCTCGGCCTCTGCTCTAGCTCAGCCGGCGGCTCCGGCCAGGACAGCGTCTCCACACAGCCTGCGGTTTCCCAGCATGCCCTGTGTAAACACAGCTCTGAGTCGCATGAACTCGCTAATTAAAGCAGGATCGTTTGCAGGCCAGTGAAACACAGCAAGTGGTGTAAAACATTCATGATATTTGGATAGACCTCCCCCCTCGGCCACATGCAAAGAGACTTCATTCTGGGGCTCATCCGGCCCCCCAGCGCATATTTACCTTGGACCCCTCGGGTCAACGCAGGGAGAGACCGAACAGGACTGCTCTGTCCACGGGCCCGGTGCTCCTCTGTCCATAGAGGGCTGGCAGGGCGGGACGGTCACTCTGAGCTCATTACAAACAGACACGGCCATTACACTTGAGCACAGAAGCAGGAGCAATCGCTGTATTTGGAATAATATTGTATTGTGTACTTTATGTGAAAACAAGCGCGTAGTTAGCCAGAGATTCAAAATAG
This sequence comes from Amia ocellicauda, assembly GCF_036373705.1. Lineage (NCBI taxonomy): Eukaryota > Metazoa > Chordata > Actinopteri > Amiiformes > Amiidae > Amia > Amia ocellicauda. The sequence goes on along the minus strand of NC_089862.1, from coordinate 37,690,815 downwards.
ATGCCGCTGTTCTGCTGACAGTGCGGTCTTCTCTTGGTGAGGCTCGGGAGACGGACGGTCCTCCTGTTGCTGAAGGCGCTGAGATGTGCAGAGGACCGCAGCTCCAGTCAGGGACGCGGTGTTGTCAGGGCACATTGACAACCATTAGTGAGAGCAATTCGACAGGAGACGCACTGGAAAGATCGGAGGGAGTCTCGCAGTGCGAGCATTGTTTACTGTTCCAGCAACAATGACACGTTTGCTCATGACAGAAATATGGCAACGAACAGGAGGCGGCGCCTCGGGCCTGTCCGGAGTAGGGGGGGTCCCAGGGAAAGAGCCGAGGGGTGTTTACGTGCGTAGATTTGATCGTGTTAGAGGCGCTGTTTAAATAGCAGCCACAGCAGGTTTGCAGTAGGATACACGTCTTTGTATTTCAGACAGAAAGCAACAGCAACGAAATGTATAAGTAACACAGACATTTCGAAAAGTGAAGGTTGCAAACTAAATCTTAATCTTTGATCCTTTATAAACAGTGTCCAATCTGAATGTGCCGTTTGTTTGCTCTGCTTGTGTATTGAGCTGCTGTGCCATGTCACCCCCGTTGTGTATTTAATAAATCCTTCGTTAGGGCTCTTACCCCACTGGGTCACACGGGACGGACAGCTCTCACACACGGCTGGGACTCGCCTGGCGTCAGTCGGCAGAGGGATATATGGGTGCTGCGGCTCCAGCAGAGGGACTGTGTGTCTTGGTAACGCACCTCTGATGCTCAGACATGAACACAGTGGTGAAATACAACTCTAATGCCTTTACAAAGCTGTGTATGTATTCCTACAGGGCTGAGAATATGTCTTGCATCATCTACGTAATTCATACATTTTGCAGGGAACAGAGAACATGCGATTGTCAGTGGAGCTTTAAACACAATATTCACACGACTGTTTGTCTGCAGCTGAATGTAATTCCAGCAACTTGAATCCCAATAAGTGGTTAAACCAGATCTTTAGGGAAAATGCATTTTATTAAAATCTGGTTCCTTCACTCAGCATGGAATCTCATTGTGCACGTTGTACAATAAATTATGTGAATTACATAAAGAATACATCACCAACACAAACTCTCTGTCTTTGTCTCTGTGTCTCTCTCCATCTCATCTGTCTCTGTGTCTGTTGTCCAGAATTGACTGAATTTCAGGTTCGCTGAGGCTGTGTTCCTCTGGACGCTGTGTGAAAGGGGAGATGTCGGGCTGGTGTTTAAGTAATAATGCCGAGATCTCCTTTATACAGTCACTGCTGTATGCTGTCTACGCTTTAAAAAGTATTTTACTATGGAAAAATAGACGGTGAGCTCATGGCCAGGCGTGGACAGGGTAGCTGTGGACAGTGTGAGTGTGGCTGGGGCAACATCGCTTCAGTGCGAGAGCCTGTCACAGGTTTTTCACATCAGAGACGCGTCGCCTGGTTTTAAAAGCACAGTTTATGGGGCTGAGCTGCAGCACCGGAGCTCCTCTGTGACTGATCCCAGGTTCAGCTGTACAATAAAGTCTGGCAGGGGGATAGGAAAAAAAAAAGATTGCAGATTAATAGCTGAACTCACTGAGTACCAGGGGGTTTGTGAAGGTCTGCACAGTGGTAATTAGTAATTATACATTTTCCATCCTCCAACTCCTAAAAAGGGTATAAATAAACATCCTCTACACAAGACTCGAGTTTCTTCCCAGTAAGGAACGTACCGAGGAGAACGGAGAAGAAAAGAAAAAAGTGGACCTCAGAGGAGCTTCACACAGGCTGATGCACAATGGGGTGAGTAGTACGATTAACCGCACACTTTCACTGCGACGGTGCATGTGTTTAAATGTGTTAAAAAGTGTGTGGATATCTTGTGAACTTGTCAGACAGTGGCTTTAGAAGACGGTGTTCCCCTGCTCTGCAGGACCAGGGTGTGTGTGTGGACACCTCGTCCAAACAGAGGAGCCACACTAACACGACTGCACTGGACATTCAATCTCATACTCAGAGGCTGTAATGCATGGGAAGAGTGCCTTTAAAAGCTGGTTTATTTGTATTTCTTTATTTAAAACTCCGAGGTCTGGCATGAGTCCGGCGGAGCAATCACAGCGAGCGACAGGCGAGATCAGCCTCCTGTGACAGTGCTCCTCACACAGCCGCACAAACGCACAGCTCTGGACTGTGGGCCAGCAATGCTCCTCCGCAGTTTGTATGGTTGATGAGCAGCGCGGCTCCATAAACTGTTTCATTGTAAACTTTGTGCTAGTTGGTATTCTTTATATTGATGATGATGATGTATTAACTAAGCAGACACCATTATGCAAGATGACTAACCAAGTTTACAAGAGCACAATATAATCTATATACTATACGTACAGTTTGGTATGAATTATAATAGGAGGTATAGATCTGAAATGCGGGTTTTGTTAGTGAACACTGGTGGCAGTGACTAGTTCCGCTGGTTACTGGTCAGGACCGGACAGTGTTTGCGTGTGCACCGGCTCCTGCACAGCTGACACGCGGCTGGGAGTCTCAGCCTGACTGCAGGCGTGTAGAAATCGCATCCCAGGTTTTCACACGGCTGAGAGGATGGGGATACTGCAGGTGATCTGGTGTGCGGTCTCTCTCAGTGCAGCGCCCCACGGATGAACCACAGTTCAGCATGGAAAGCAAAGGCAAGTCGTGGTGAAGCATGTAAAGCTGCAGTATAGTGACCAGGGGAACACGTCCAGAAACTGTTCTGTGGTGATGGGATGTAATGGCACAGCCCCCTCTACATGAATCCTGCAGCCAGAGCTCAGCTGCCATACTGGGGCCGTTAACGCTCAAAGAAAGAAGCAGTGGCCATGAGGATATGTAGCACTGTGACCCCTGAGAGCCTCTCCTCTCTGTGAATGAGCGAAACCTCGGGAGCCGTCTCTGTGGGTCAGCGTGTGTTTGAATAGATACTCAGACCAGAGCCAGTGCGTCTCCGGGCCCTGATGTACACATCCCTGTCAGTAAACGTGCTTTACAGTGTAGCTCGACACTGTGTCTAACACTGCGATCCACAGAATGACTGGTTTATACTGAAGCATTACTGAAATATTTATTCTTCCCTCTGACGAATGATCTGGGTACTTTCTGCTTTCCTTATTTCATTAAATGGTTCCTGGACTGTTGCCAAACTATAAACACATTTTTTGTAACAGGCAATCTCTCTTGAAACTTCATTTTCTTAACAGATTATTTTTAAATGTGTAAAATGGGAGCAACATGAAAATACAGAAAAGGAAGGCAAATGGGAAAGGTAGATCCAGCTGTTTTCTAATTGAGAAAGGGACTGGGGTTGGTGTCTCCGGTGGAAATGTGACAAAAACCGATGCTCCTGTTTTATTTGATTTTTAATTCTTGCGTTGCTGGGCCTCTGTTAAAGCTGCAGACCAGCTCTCAATCCTCTGGCTCTGTACTGGGCACATCTGGCACCAGCCACCGCCCCGCGGTGTCCCCCCACACTCTCTGCAGAAATGGCCTCTCCGGCCCTGACAGGCAGCGCAGGGTCACAGAAGCCCTGCGGCGTGAGGCCCACGTGGCGGTGCACTCGGCAGGGCTGCGCAACACGGTTTGACTCTTGGGCCGACGGTTGAGTCCGCGCTCGACTGCTCAGCCTGAAGGGCTCCAGCCCACCAGTGCATCCCCAATTGGCTCCATTTGGTATCACAGACTGGGTGCTCCAGATTATAATAGTTGGCTATAATTTGGCTACCCAGCAATCTCAGGGTGGTATCCTCTCTCTCAGATAACCGATCATCATTGTATATGCAGACGGACAGTGCAGAGACTGGAGCTCTTAATGTGATGAAGCACAACAGGAACTGCTGTTATTGTGGGACTAAGAATAGAGTAGAAGAGGCTGGAGCTTCTCTAAGCCATGTGAGATTCCACATTCCTCTGGGGTCCAACTAAACACGGGCTTTATTTTGTTATAGAAATGGCTTCTTTCTGAACTTGGCTCGTCTCTCTGTGTCCTGTTGTTCTCTCCCTATGAGACTCTGCACCACTGATTTATTGGTTTGCTGAAGTGTGGTACGAGTGCACAAATATTTCTCAGTAACTGGAGCTCTGCAACAGCATAAGTGCATTGCTTCCAGAGCTGTTTTTTTGACTTGTTTTGTTTTCAGTTAATGCTGTAAGATTTATAAGTAAAATTAGTCTCTGCTGTGTTTTAATGAACTGTAAAAATGATCTGTGGGTACTGTTTGTCATTTTCTATTCAACACTAAATCTAAATGATGAGACCATCTCTCATCACCCCCCTGGCTACTCAAGTATTGTCCTAAATTCACCTTCCTGTCCAGCATAGCAGTGCATTCATCATCTCTGTGCACAGCAATGCGCGTGGCCTGCCGGAGCACATTCATACAGAGACTCCATGTGTTCAGGGTTTTATTTTCAGATGCCACTGAGACTCGTGCTTCACACTCCAGGCCGAGGCTGCAGGACAGACCCCTGCAGTGCTTTCTATCGTAAGAGTTGCTTTTCACAATTAAATAACTCTTGTAAGATGTTAGACCAGTAGAGCTCAATTCAATAGAATAGATCAAAGGACACAAACAACTCTTTATTATAAAACACAGGAGCGCTGTGCTCAATGATTAGAATAGTAAATTAAAATACAACTGGATCAACTGTGTGACAAAAGGATAAGTTACTTTTGGTGAAGATTATAAGAGTGACACTATCCTTCAGAGGAATGTTAATATTCAATATTGTTACTCCTGCCCTAACTTCATATGTTAGTATTGGTTAATTATGTATTCGTTCGTTAGTTGTATCAGTCTCACACTCCGGTCTGGAAGAGATGACCAGGATGACATTAATGATTGCGCACAACTGCGTTAAATATAAACTTCATATCAGTCAGCTATATTATTAGCTAATATTGAATTTGGTCTCCAATAGCTAATGGCAGATGGTGAAGATCTCTCTCGATATATACACACACATATCTATACTAGTCACTCACTCACTTATGTATAACAAACATTATACTGGATTAGGAACAAATACAATCAGTGATGTGCTATTGTATATCAGCAACACTCATGTTCTTTGCAATATGTCAAGATTGACTTCAGTTTCACAGAACAAACCTTTGCTTCAGTAGGAAGATGCCTCTTCAGAGGAGATGAATGTGTGTAGTATTTCTGCAGTAACTGGCACACTATGGGAGAAGCTATTCTAATTAAATATGGGATTTATCATCCTGGCTAATTCACCCTGAAATTTCAAATCATTTCCTGAAAAACATAAATTCATAGTTATATAATCTATTGCGGAAGTAAAATACTTCTTATTCGGAGGCACGGTAGGAAATGTTTTATCACTGATGGGAAAATGTAAACATCCTCAGTACTGTATTGCCGTTTATTTAACTTGCCTGTGTAAACTAAAATCCATTCAGCTTATTTATTATAATACAAATATGGCAAAGATGTGCGTCTGCCTCATTAAGTTCGTAATGTGAGTGTGAACCGCCTCCGAGGACGGGTCCTGGGGGTCTGGGGCCGAGTGGGGCGCCGTTCCTGAGCCCCGCACGGAGGTGGAAGGAGCAGCAGTTTGTCATGTGACAGTAACGCAGGTGATGCAGACACTCCAGACACTTTTCTGCTCGATCTCCAAGTGAGACGTTTGCAAATGAAGGGACTCGGATGATGATGAATGTTTAATGGCAGCGAGTGACCTTTCCCAGCAATATTAACTATTCATCAGGGGCTGGATCGTGACTGATGAGCCCGTCTCTATCAGGATTGGCTGGCTGTGATGCCATCGCTGTAAAGCTTTACCAGGAAGGCCATCTGGAATATCAGGATAGAGCTGCCAGTGCAGAGGAGATGGACTGCTGCTGTTGAGAGGGCCACTGAGGGCCACTGAGTCTCCAGCTGCACAGGATTCTCCACAATGTCATTTCCAGGCCTTGAGACAGCATGTGCTTCAGGAATGCAGCACTTTTCTGCAACTTCTGGTGCTCAGAAGCAGCTCTAATGCCTGGACTGACATCATGGTGTAACAGTGGAAGTCATCATTTGAGTTCAGCAGATTTCTGACCACCCCCTGGCTCGGGGCCATTCGTGCCACCGTCTCTTGTGTTTATTGTCCCAAAACAGTCAAGTGAGACGGAAACCAAACACCGTGTCTAAACTGATTAGGACTAGAGACGCAAACACACCGAGGATCTGATTTGTTGGCTAACTTCACTTCGCTGTCCTGAGCTCTGTAACCAGTTAACTGGAAATGAAATGCAGCTGTGTGCGTGTTTCACGTTCATAAACATTTGGCCTTCATCTCCCATCCCACATGGAGTATCAGATTACAGCTGCAATTAATATTCGCAAAAATGACTGCGCGGCTCACGCCCGACTGCGCTGTTCCTCCAGTGCCCCAGAACGGGAGGCACACGATGCGATGCTGCTCAGAGACGCATGCCCACCTCCACTCTCAAGCTCCCACAGAATCAGTCGGCTCGGCTGGGTGGGCCGGGGAGTTTGTTACAGACCCTGCTACTCTCTGAGAAAAAGTATGTAGTCACCTTAGGCAAACGTCCTGTGCTGTCCTATTCCGGTATTGTCCTTGGACTTGCCTGTATCCAGAACCCCATGACTCTCTGTGCCGAGACGTACAGGGTCCTAAGGTGGTCTTCAGTTTGGCACAATGGCAACACAAAGAGGAACATGGCTGGGGTAACTCCTGTGTTATTGTGCGTCCACTCTTCATACACAACACGCCCCCAGCGCTGCTCTACAAGGGAGGAAATGAAGGTGAACCTCCCTCCCGAGTCCTGAGCTGGCTTTAATATCCCTGCTCTCGCGCTGTGACCGTCCCTCCACACTGCCTGACAGACGTTCTGTACCCGACAGCCTACATGAGTTGCTAAGCAGTGGTAGTAGTAATAATAATAATAATAATAATAATATTCAGTAATTGCTATTCTTCTCTGTTACCAGACAGCCGGCACAACTGGCAACCGGTTCTGCAGGTGTTGCTTCACATTAGCAAATTAACAAGCCATGAAACACCCGCAGTCAGAGCAGCGATTACAACACTGGCTTTGAGACTTTGCTCCCCAGGTCGGCTGTTCTCTGACCTCTGATCAGATCCTCCTCCTCAGTTAGGGTTCATGTTCTCTGAAACCCTGGGCACAGGGGCGCAGGGGAGGAGATGCACAATGCTGGTCTATGGTTGGTGCATTCATTCTTTTTTATATTCAGTATTCATTTCATGAACCCTGGGCTGTTATTGGCCACAGTGAATTATAGCAACTGCTTTGAGGTTGAGCCCATCTTCCTAGACAGACACGCTGCTCTGGATGTCTCTCCTGCATGGTTAGCTGTGGGGCAGAAATCAGACCAAGCAGTCCTTCAGTGGTGTCTTTGAAAGAGAAGCACATATTATATTATATACACAGACCCCTCACCTGCTATGCAGTGAGCCACGTCCCACATACCGTCCATCCTCACTGATATGAGCTACGAGTGCCATTGCATGTGGCGAGATAAGAACAGCACAGTTTGTCTCGTGTTGATACCACAATCTTTGTGTTGACCAATAGTTGTAGTTAGTCCATTTCAGGCCGATGCCTAATTGTCATGTAGGACGGTTGTATCTCTCCTGCATCCTTCCTGTCTGTGTGGCAGTGTCTGACTGCGTGTGTGTGTTTGTCTAAGCTGTACTAGTTTATACAGCTGGAGGACACTATTCAATTTTGAGCACAATTGTTTAAAAAGAGATGAGAGGTTGGATCCCACAGCTAAATCCAGTTAGATATTAAAGGACTTTCCAATTACCAGTATGACTTACTCACAGCACTCGTTTTAGCTTCTTACTCAGGATTATCAACAACCTATTCCCAAGGATCTGGATGAGCCAAAGGCCAGCTCTCGTTATTCCTGTTCATGTCGTGACTTTCTGTTCATATTTATAGTTCCAGCTGTGCGTCCTTGTCTCCTTCGGTCTGTTCAGAGCTTTCACTACGTCTTAGATAATTACCGAATGCATTTTGTAAGGGAGTGGTGAATATTATTTATGCAAAGTACAGCATAGCATCTTTGTAGAACAAACTGTTTATCCTGATCAGGATATATTTTCTGAGCTTTTGTAATAAATAAAGAAAATCAAACTAGGATTTGGTGGAAAGTGTTCTTTCAACCAGTCCTGAGAGACTAATACAGAATCATTTTCTTCAGATGATAAATTTGAATTAATTTACACTTTCTCACTGTGAAACAAGTTCACGGAGGTGACCGATAGGACCGATGACACAAAGGAAGCATCTGATTGGCTGAAACGCAGTCCAGATGTTGACACACAGACTATGTATTGAACTCCCTTATGTATTGCACAGCTCACAACTCCAGACTGTTACACAGCTGACCTGAGCGACTGAGGGCAGGCCCACACTGATGGCTAGAGATCGTGTTACTATTATTAGTAGTAGAAATATGGCAGTGTGGGTCAGGGGCTCAGAGCGCTGTGCTGCTCACGTGAACAGCAATACTGAAGGATCTATATGTATTTATTTGAAGGAATAGCTTCAGAACAAACCACATAATGTGGGATTAATTGTACATAGTAATAATATTCAACTTAATACATACAATTTTCTGAATTTCTTCCTTTTTCGCTGCTATATATCGGAGTATGTTGATTTTGTACAGGTTTCCCTGGCTTTCATATCTAATAAGGCAAATGAAGAAGCAGATTTTTTTTCACATCCTCCTTCCTCCCTGAGTTGACATGTTTAATAGCATTTCATAGCCAATGAAATAACTTGATGGAACAGGTTAAAGCTGGACTGACTGCAGCTTTGCTTCCTAAAAATAGATTCAAGAAACGTTGTATGACAGGACTGAATTTTACTAGCGTTCAATGTACTACTTAGGTTCGTCTTTAACAGAGCAGTAAAGTAGAGGGTGGTTTAAAATACTCAACTGGCCCACATTGCCCAAATATTTACCTGTCAGTAACTTCACAGAAACTCTGTCTTCAACAGGGACTTTGGACAAAATGAGTCGCTTGTCTTCCCACAGAAGTAAATAAGAGTCAACATGTTATTCCAGAACAGACGGGACAACTGAAGCACGGATAGTACAGCCACATCGTGTACTCACTCCATCCCACTTACACATCACACATCACCACACTGACCTCCACGGGCTGAACACGTCAGCACAAATCGCAATCACTTCCTCTGACAGTATCCACAGGATGACTTCTTTTTTAGTACCGAATGTCTTCCACCTTTCCAAGTGAAGTCTGGCTAAAATTCCAATGGAATAAATAAATAAATGATCTCTTTCCCTGTGTGTGTGTCAGGAGGACAGTTCTCCGGGTTCACAGTGTCAGGGCATCAGCTGGCTGCCAGTATCCTCCTCTCTCTCCCCCTCTCTCCCTCTCTCTCCCCCTCTCTCCCTCTTTCCCAATAACACTCCTGTTTCTCGCAGCGCTCGGCTCCTGGGGATGCTGTTGTGCTGTATCTGCACTCTTCTTCCCCGGGTGGCACCTGGCTCTCCCCCCTGTCAGTTCTGCACTGAGACCCTTGCCAATTTCATTGCGTTACCTTTGTGGCTCAGGCGTGGCAGAGTGGCCATTCCCACACAGGGGCCACAGCAAGGACAGCCCCTGGGTACTCAGCATTGGCATCTGAGGAACGTGTGGCCGTTATTGTGACGTGTTATCACAGGTTGTTAACCCTTCGCTGTCCCCCGTCAGCAGGGTGTGCTGTGTGGGAGACCTTAACCCTCCCGCCGGTGCAGGTTGTGAAATGTGTGTACATTTTGAAAATGCCAAGCACACGTGCTTCAAGGCATAAGTGTGTGTGTTTTCATCCATCCAGAACCCCTCTGATCAAGCCAGACAAACCCTGTCTGAATCCTCACCCACAGCCCGGGCCGTGCTCAGTCCAATCGCTCTGCGACCAACTGGTGGAAACAAAGCCCGTCATGACCGATATGGGCCGCGGTGCCGGTCTGGAGGAAGAGGCCTGTCTATTGCCATTCGCAGTGTATGAGGCAACTCTGATTCTTAGTCATTTTAAATTGTGTATATGCACACAGTTTTCATTTTTTAACTTATAATTGTGAGTTGGGAAATAATGCTTTGAATTCTATAATGGTTTGTATCTAATGTATTTACTTGTAAATGTTTATTTTGCTGTTCTTTATTTAATTAATCAAAAGCAGTACCATCCTGGCTTCACTGTGGTTAGCAGGCGTGTCTGCTTTGAGCTTGGAGCACAAAACTTTTTTTTCCAGCTTTATTGTTGAGTCTACATCTTGAAATAATTGTGCATTACCAAAAGACACATCCATCAGTGCGGTGCAGGCTGCTTCATGCACAACAATCACACATTTATATTCATAGTGCCTGTATAGACATCACTTCTGAGGGATGACATTCAGAATGGAGATCCCACTGTGCGTCTCAGTGTCCATTGCTCTGTGTTGATGAAAACAGAACAGTCTGCGCGACAGAAATCGAAAAACAACTTTCATCTTTTAGGGTTTCTAATATGAAAAAGAAAAAGAAAATTAATAAAAACCCAACTGAAATTGACTGTGCGTTTCTGAGTGAGTGAAGTGAGGTGTGAAAGAGTGTAACAGCATGTTAGAGGTAAGTGAGGGGTTATATGTTGCTGTTATTGTGCTTTGTATTTAATTTAAAGGAGCACAATGTATATTTACTCTGGGACCTCTGGGTTTCGATTCTGCAGCACAAACACACAGGATGGTTTAAAACCGCAGTGCAAAGGTGCCCTGAAAGAGGCACTGGCGCCTAAAGCGCAGCCAGGCATCCCCACTCCACTGCTTCTGTTGTGTGTGTTAAATACATCTGCCCAGATGAGTGTGTACCTCTGTCACACTGGC